>NW_009918715.1:0-2805 GCF_000696875.1 Nestor notabilis
TTCCAACCCTAACTATTCTATGGTTCTATAAATAAGAGCTTTTGCATTAGTGTCACACAAAGACTTTTGTTCTTTCTGTCATTTTTTTTGTGTACCAAACCAACCTACCCAGGTAAACAAATTGTTTGTTCTAGAGTTGTTGATTTTACTGTTTTAATTTAAATCTCTTACAGCTGTGATGCTTACTTCTCTCATACTCTTTAATTTTTATAACTATCCTGAAATCTGTATTAGGAATCAATGCCTGTAAACTCCAGATGGACTAAATAGGTTTAGTGGATTTACTAATGTGCTTTGGTGAGAAGCATGTGATTGTTGGTGTGAGAAAGACTAGGAGAGGTACAGGAAGCCATACTAATACTGCTAGGAACAAGTTCAGGGCATTTGTTATGTTCTGCTACTGTTTTGGTAAGGAACAACAAAATGAGAATCTGAAATATAATATTGGGTGATGTAAGCAGAAAAAAGAAACTTGAGTGAATTGTTGCTTACTATGTTTGAAAGAAATGGTGTGAGGAACAGATGACATGGAACCAAACTTCTTCAAAGAAAATTGAAGTGGTTTAGGAAATTGATATAAATGAGAATCTGCCAAGGACCTTGAGACATAGGGTCTGGTATGCTTCAACCTCATCAGTGCAACTTGCTGTAGTATGTGGAGCATGGGTAAGAGCTTCATTTTTTGTTTGCTGTTCATAGCATTGTTTGGGAAATGTGGCCCACACTGCTGCTGCTGCTCAGCTGTTCGGACTCATGAATTCCTGAGTTGTTTTTATCAAGTGCCTGTCTAACCTGCTATTAAAAAAATTCTGTCGGTGGAAGATCTGCAGTCTGCATAGTTAGTCCTTCCTAGTGTAACTCTTACTGAAGTACTACACTGATCTGTTTCTGTGTTGTAATTCAAGCCAGTGGTGATCGTTCTGTACCCCATGGATGTGAGAATGCATTATTGCTGCTGTATTATCTTTTTTTCCCAGAAAGTCTCTTGCACCTGAAGACTTTTCTGTCATCTTTCCTTGTTTCTAATTGCTCATCTTACTTTCTGAAATTCTCTCCAGCGGGTCATTTACACTGGTATGCAGATGCTGCAGAGCACTTGATTCGCATGAGAGCTGAGCTGTGCTCTTAGTGAAGAGAACTGAGAAGATGGACTATATAGCTTATATGGAGGAGTGAATGAGTTCTTAAATATAGCAAGGTTGCTCTATATAGACCAAGAAGTTAGTGATGAGCAGGTCAAATGTTCCAGATCCATAAAATTTCACATTTAAATTAAGTCCATTTTGGTTGTAGTTTCTTATGAAAAAGAAAACATTGTACTTGGTAAACCACCTCAACCTCATGTTAAAAGACTTGCAGTTTCTTGCATTTCGCAAAAGCATGAAACACACGTGAGCTAATAAAGTATTTTCTGTGTAGAGCTTTGTCTAATAGTAATCTTCCATTCCAGATAATGTTCAATAGAAAATTTAAACCTCTTATTGCTGAAAAATGGAGGATCTAACTGTCTTTCTTCAGAAATTATCTGTAGGCAATGGGTACACTATTTGCTGTCAGATTTTTCTTTCCTAGGAAATTTTTCCTATGAATTTTAATTCTGATCAGTTTTTCTATTGTGAGTGCATCTTGATTCTTTTTCCCTGACATCTTACTCCATTGTAGTTATAAACATATTTGTGAATGTTTCCTGTACCATGTAGCTCATTCTCTATATCGATTAGGGTGCGTAGCTGAGTTTTTAGTAAGCCAACAAGTTCCACATAATCCCCTTCAAAACTTAAGGTATCGGTATTTACGGTGTGACATCCTGTATCCCATTTGAATCAAAACCACATCTACATTTGCATATTTGTCATGTACATTTCTCTTGACCTTCTTTTATACAACCTCATTTGAAGTTTCTATTCCTGGGTCACTTTTTTTAGGCTGTCATCAAAACTTTCATCAGTGTTGGCAGAATAATAAACATCTCTAACTGCAGACTGGAACTGAGACTTCCTGTGACCATCTCCTCCTGTGACTGGTTTAGCACTGGAGAACCTCTTGAGGTAGAGAATAGAAGTTATTTCTGTTAGTGCCTTTAGCATCTTGCAACAACATCTGGAAAGAAGAGAGGCAAGAATCCCCTTTTACAATAGTTCAGTTTGAGCATTTTAAGCCTATAACTCTTTCATGTTGTTCTCACTAGATTTTTGCAAACTAATAATCTGCTAAAATAGATCAAATAGTAGTAATGGTAATACCAGAATAAGAAAGAAATACTTTGAAGGAGTTTGTAAGAGTTTTAGATCTTTTCCTAAAGAAAACTATATTGATTCAACAGAGCTGACCTATGTTATCCAATGTTACAGCATTGGTTCTGCAGAATCCTAAATAAAACAAGGAAGAAAACTATATAGGCTATTACATGCTAAATAATCTTTGATTGGTAGGCTTTGATTCATGATGACTTGAAATAAGGTCACTGGAAGTCATCTTACTGAAACTGATTGACAGCCAAGGGCAAATACTGAGCCCTTGTCATGCCCGTTTTCTGTAGTGGTGGTATATCAACAAAGATCTTGAGTTAGGCTGTGGTCAAGAAGAAAACCCTCAAAATGAATTTCTGGCTGTGAATTTGTCTTGCGTCCATTCCCATGCCCTCAGTCCATCTGGGATGAATCATCTGTCTTTGGCTGTAAACGAACTGTTAATTTGTGTTTATAGGATTGGCTGCCCTGGAGACATGGCTCTGGCAAAACAGTTGAAAGGAGTGATGCTGCTGCATTTTTGTTCTATAGTTGGCCTTAATTCATTTGTGTAGGG
>NW_009918715.1:2836-55005 GCF_000696875.1 Nestor notabilis
AAACTTTGTATCACCCCGTCCTCTAACAGATGTCAAATTGGACCTAGAGCTGCAGAGAGATGCACTCAAGTGCTACTCCTTTGCTGTAGCAGATGTAGGCCTGGTTGTCACTGGGGATGTGTTTACAAGAATGCCAAATGTCTGAAGAGTATTTTGAATTTGCTATTTTAGGAGTCTTGCAGGGCTGCACCCACACCTAGTTCTGTCTTCAAAATAGCTTTGTTTCTGAAACCTATGGTATATCTGGTTCAGGTTTTTTTCCCATGCTTCTACAAAACATTGCTTTTTAGAGATTTTACACTGAAATGCTGTTTTGGTGGAAGGGTGTTGGAACTGATGGCTGGCTGGCCTCAAGTGACTAGGTTAGGAACCATCAAGGTTGAACTCTGGATGGCATATCTGTCATTGTAGGGTGGCTTTTTGGTGAAGGATGATGGGTTACAGCTTGTACCTTACCTTACTTCTACGCAGCGGAAGACAGACCTTGATTGTACATGTGTGGTAGGAGAATGCCTGAAGGTGCTTGTTACTGTCACGCTTTACTAAACAAAGATGAGTTTGTGATTTAGCTGTCATAAGTGTTTGGGACATAGCTGGAGAATGAAGTTAATAAGTATTTATTGCCTGTCCTTGTAATGATTTTCTGTTTATTTCTTAGGGGTTTTCTCCTGATTTCTTAATCTTCAGTATCTTGTTACAGTCAAATATAATAACTTATAGAAAAGTAAATCATGGCTTCTGCTTTGCATAAATGTTCTGTGGAACCAAAGCTCCTGTTTCAAAGCTTCGCTGAACTGATCTTGCACTCTAGGAGTAACAGTTGGAGTGCTTGGTCTTTAATCTGTAATGTAAAACTTGTAATGGTTTGCAGTTATCAAATAACTGGTTATTATAGTCAAATGTTCACTGGAAGATATTTTCTTTTACCATTTCTAATCCTGTTTGGACAAATTACTGCTTTCCATATATTACTCACTTTTATTGCATAATAAATGTAAAACCTCTTTTCTCTTTCTAAAAGGTTTCTAACAAGAAGAAAAAGGAAACATGGGGAGTCTGTATCTTTATTGTAGCCGTTGATCTGGATGAAATAACATTCACTTTCACAGAGCTTCTGAAAAGTATAGGCATGAAGTAAGTATATTTAAGTGTGTGAATTTACTTTCAACAATTAACTAGTCAACGTTTTTACAAAGAGAACTTTTTCAAAGCATTGTGAATCATAGCAGGCTAGTTGATTTTTAAAGTGAAAGTTACTTATGGGAATTCTGAATATTTTTGTAATTAGGAGGCTTGCTATCACATTTTAGTTGAGGAAACGATACTTGTTTGGTTCAGCTGAGATTGGCTGTGATTGTGTCATACAGCTGATTAATGTTCTGGCTCAACCTAAAGTCTTCATCAATTAAACTTGGTGGAAATTACATTTAAAATATTTTCCTTTCTTTCCCTGTGTTAAGATTTTTTTTTGTAAAACCTTTTTTCCAACACTAGGCTTAGGCTAAATCAAGAAGTGGAAGAAAAAATACTACTCTTCAGATAGTTTGCCAGCATGCTGCTCTTTTTCAAACATTTTAATGGCAGCCTAAATCCTGTGCTTTTGTGTGTGCTTTTTGCTAGGGTTTTTTTTTGTTTTTTTTTTTTTACTGTTACATTGTATATTCACGAAGTTCATAATACAGAAATTAAGATTATAGGACAATACCTGCTTTTAAGGTAAATTTAGGTGGCAACAGCAATAAGCATACCTTGTGTTGGATTCATCTAAGGACAGAAATCTAGTGCCATCTGCCTAACAACTGTATTGAAAGCATGTGGAGGAGCAGAGCCCATCAGTGCTGTGGGGCAGGAGGCTAAGGCAGAATGGTTGGGGGTGTTGTGGCAGTAGCCCCAGGCTTGGGCCAGAATATCTGTTTACTGGAAGTCATCTGTTACGATTAGACTTCTGCATGCCTCTTCTACCTTGCATCATCTCCCAGAGCAGCAGTCAGGTTCTATATTTCTACTTAATCTCTTCAGTCTTGGCTGACTTGGAACCATGTGGATGAAATCTAATTGCATTTGTGCAGCGACTTTCATCATGTTCCACCTGAGTACAGACCAACTTGTGCTGCAAACTGAAAGAGGCTTTTTCCCTTAGGGTTTCGAAGAGTAAGCAATTACTCTCCTGGTTTTGATTTTAGCAATACTCAATTGCTTGTTAGCCGTTGGGTTTTTATCAGCTATAAGGTCAAACTGGCAGAGATTTTTACCAGTCATCTTACTCTCTAGAGCTACACAGATATATATTTGAAAGCTTTTTCATTCCACAGTAAAAGAATTCCTAAATGAACTTCTCACTGGGTTTATATTCTGTTCTTTTTAATCTGACAAAGGTAAAAAAAAATAAATCTCTCTGAATAGTGTATTCTGATAAAAGATCAAAATATATTTGATGTAGTTGAAATAGTCGAGTATATTTGATAGCTTCCTCATTAATTTCTAGCAATCTGCTCATTTTGGCTATGAATATTACACATGATGTTTTCTTGGTGGCCATAATATCACATGGACGAGTAGGGAAAACTTTGGTCCCCGGTATAATAGTATTTAGAAAGTGTGAGGATGTCCTTGCCCCCAATACCTGTTGCAAGACTTGAAATTCCATATAATTCAACACATTCATCTTGTTTTTCATTCCTGGGTGTCTCTTCAGCATGGGTGGAGCCACGGTTCATGTTGTTAGAGTAGTAAGAACATTACTGAAGTAGAACTTTTAGGTAGAACAGAAGAGTGGAGATGTCTGTGTTGGGTATCTGTGCTTGTACTGGCAGAGCGAGGAAGAAAGTTGTGTCTAGTTACCAAATTCTGACTTCCAGAGATAATACCTGTGCTAGCCAAGAAAACTTTCTTTCTGTTTAGAGCCCATACTGTAAGATGCCTCTGCTACTTAGTTGAACAGTATTACTGCATCTGGAAAATGTCAAGGTTGGGCTCAAGGTAGACAAACAGTGTTTCCCAAGGCAAGATTCTCAGTCACTGCTAGTTGTAGTAAGAATGCAGTTTAGTGAAGTAAGGCAATGGGTTTTGGTGAGGTGGGTTGTTTTTCATTTTTTTGGGGTTTTATGTTGGTTTTTTTTGTTTGTTTGTTTTGTTTTTCTTGGTAAGAGTTACTTCAGACCACTCATTCTGAGAGTTATGATAATCTGTCGTATTTTTTTCCTTTCTTTTTTTTCAGTGTATGCTTGTTTTTCCAGTTTCTGAAAGAGGTGGATGTTAACATGGATACTGTAAGCACTAAAGTTGATAGCACTGTATCAAGGCTGAAAAAGAAGTATGATGTATTACTTGCACTATACCACAAGTTTGAAAGGTAGTACATAGGTTTCATTTTGAAATTATGAATCCTTTATGGCTGTCAACATTTAAGTACTTACATTTTTCAAACTGTGCATTAGAAGAGACCTTTTAAACTCTGTGCACTAATATTTACAGAACAGTGAAGTGGAACTGTTTACATGCATTGAATAAACACATCTTACATTTTACTCTATTACAATGGTTTGTTAAACAATCCTCTTGTTGCAGTACAAACAATGGTAAGAGTAGCATGACATTAAGCTTTCTCCAGATACAAAGAGGATTATTATACTATCTAATATTTCTTTTATTTAATGGATATTCTATTTTTACCTGCCTACCACTCCCCAAATCCTGGTCCAAGAGTTTCTTTCAAAGGAGCTGTGGAAAGAAAAAAGGCAAAAATAAGATAGTTTCTCTCTCTCTCATATCTGGAACTGAAGACTGTTCCAGTATCTGGGGGTGTTGCAGAGCCTGCTGTATTAGCAGTTCTCACTTGTAATCAAGGTAAATCTTCCCAAGTGTTTTAGCTGACCATACAATAAAAATAGAGGTACATTCTCTTTGTACAGAATAAAGTGTATGTGCATATGGCAAAGTGCTAAGAGCTTTCTGTGTGGAACTTGAAAATCAGGAGGTTCTCAAATGGGTGCTTTTTTTTGACATGATGTTACTCTGAGGTGGTAGGTTGCTGCACTCTGTTTTAACTTGAAGCCAGGGATGATAAAGGCATTAGATGCTTTTACAGGCAAATAAGTGTTAGCACAGATGCGTATTGGCAAGATCTGATAGCCTCTGAGACAGTTTTTAATTGGTCTGTGAAATTCTCCATAGCATATACCAGTAGAAAACTGTTTCATATTGCTAAACATTGAAGCATCATTCCTTGGTGCTTGTATTGTTTGATACCATTCCTTCAGAATGCTGTGGTATTTCTCACCTGCAGCAGTCAGAGTCACTGTAATGTTTTGCCTTTCAAACCACAAAAGGCTCTCAAATATCTCTAAAACGACCTTTGAAAGGGGTAGCACGTCACCCCTTGGTAGTTTATAGAATCAGGGCAGAAATACCATAGAAGTTTTTGTCTTTTCAAAGTCCAGTCAGTCACATTTACTGTTATCCAGGGTGTAATGTTTATATCAGAATGTTTTCGTAAAGCTTGTTGTCATCTTGAAGCTATGAAGTTCTATGAAAGTTGTAAATTTTGTAAATTTTTTTTTTTTTTATTACTAATTGCAAGCCTTTCTGGGCTGTGAGAGTGTCGTTGCAGATTTCCACTGGCATGTTTTTGGTTTTGCCCCTCCTCTACCTCCTCTTTACTTGCTTGCTTTTTTGAAACTTGAATTGCAGTAACAGTTTGTTGGTTTTTTTTTTTTTTTTTTTTTCCCAAACAGCATTTGAAAAAGTTTTTTCCCTTTCAAGGGAAAAACAAAAACGGGTTTTGTTTTCAAATAAGCCGAGTCTATTTCTTGAAATGACATGTATATAGAATAATTAGGAAGCAGCATTAAACCACAGGGCTTGCAGTGACACTGCAAAAATAGTGAAGGTTTTTAAATGCCCTTTTATAGTGTTCTGCACAGCTGTGTAACAATGTACATATGCATCTTGTCTTTCTGGGAGAAAAAAAAACCTAAATAAAAATTGTTTTGCTGTTTAAGCTTTGGCATACACAACAGTGTTATTTCAGCTCCGGCAGGGCTGTAGTTTTGTTGTTAATGTGTTGTCCAAGAGTCAGCATTTTTTTTTAAAGTTAGAATAATGTTTTGTGAACTTGCATGTTTTTACTGCATTGAAGTCAAAGATATTGCATAGTTTGCTTTCAGAAAAGTGATTAAGAATTTATTTTTATTTTCTAGGACTTGTGGCCTTATTTATCTGGAACAACCTAGTAGTGAGTAAGTTTGACTTTCCTCAATTGTGTTTGTTAAGATAAGATGTAAAACATGTCAGCATTTTATCCTTTAATGCATTAAGGTTGACCTATGTCATAGTATGTCAAGTGTTTAATTTAGATTTAGTGGGGACTTTGAGTTTCAGTGAGATGATGAGATCCGCAGAAGTGATGTATATTTGATTACTTCCTCCATGAAGGATCGCCACCCTATGATGGGTGTCTCGGCATGGTGGAAACGGAACATTTGGAGAGTGAGTTTCCTAATCGTAGCAACAAATGAGTGGATGAAAAGATGCCTTAGCGACTCCCAAATGAGCTTGAGTTCATGCTGTGACTGGAAATAGGGCATTAGTCAAAGGCACAAGAGAGAAAACAGCTCGTAACAGTTAAGTTAATTATCTACATTCACTTTCTTTTCCATGGATGATATGGACATTTCCTAATTCTTGAATGAATTTACGGAGACTTAATTATTTCAAATGTGTAGTCATATTTACTTAGGGAACGGCATGAGATTATTAATAAACTTAACTGTATGGGAAATGTTGCATGTTGCCTTGAATTGTTCCATAGACAGTTAATATATGTGTCTCTACAGGATTTCTGCTGAACTCAATTCTGTATTAGTCCTTAAAAATTACTGGATTACTTTTTTGCTGGCAAAAGGTGAGTTTTAAGACAGTTATTTTAATGAATATTGTTGAAGTGAGTTTATGGGTTTGTTTTACATGTCCAGCATGAGACTAGCATCCTTATTACAAATATACATAGTACAGGCCCACAATGTTTTGATTGCGTGGCTTTTGTAACAGCCAAATTGCATGCAAAGAAGTATTACTATTCTTTTCACTGGTATATAATTCCTGTATGTGAATAGATGTGTACTTAAGCTTTCTAAGATTTTTTTTTCACTTTATTATTCTTATTATTCTTATTTTATTATTATTATTCTTTATTTGAGTCTATTCCGAGATGCTTTATAGTCTGTCAGTATTTTCATTATGGATGATTACCTGAAAAAACTGGCAGATTACAAGATAGTAAGTCCCTGAAATTATGTCCTTTGAACCATTCTTCCTTGAAAAGACAGAAGTCCCAGTTAAAGCCGAGTGATGAAACAATTCTAGTAGTCCATGGAGTCCTGCCTCGTTGTACTACTCTTGCAAAAAGGAAAGAATCATGTATCTTAATCTCTGCTTACTCTAGGCCTGTGTAAATCAGCAAAGTGTACACATCTCTGCCTTGGAAACTGGTCCTGGATCAAATAGGCTTCATGGAACTTTTTCACTAGAATTCTCCAAGCATAAACATAAAGCAAAACCCACAAAACTTTTTTTAGCCTGTTTTTTTACTGAGAACAAGGAAAGCTAAAATTTACTAGCAAATAGTTGAAGTCAAAGGGGGGGATCCCGGGTGATGCTTGGTAATTCTGATAGAAAATAGTTAGGAAAATTGCACAAGGAAGTAAAGCACAAGCAGTGGTCTGTAGCTGTACTGAATCACTGTCAGCGTTCCAGATTTGTGGTGAACGCCATCTTGGAATGGCCCTGCACGTCTTCTCTGGCATCTGAATCCTAATTTGGGAACTCTTGGAATTACATAGTTCTAAAAGTTCTTTTTATGCTAATATGTGTGACTTTTAAGTCATGTCATAAATTTGACAGGCTCAGCATAGAGTGTGATGGCATGTTTTGACTTTTTCTTCACTATATGCTATCAGCTCCTTAGCAGCTTTCACAAGGCTTGTGTAAGGACACGAAAAAGGAAGAATTGCTCAGAAATAAGAGGTACATGTAGGTAAAATAGTCTACACAGTTACTCCACAGTAGTAAAACAAAAAAACAGGAGCGAGCACTGTGCATAGTGAATATATGTATGCCATCTTTAAAGCAACAAACCTCTTAAGAAGCACAGATTTGAAAATTAAAAGCCTTTAAAGAGCACTGTCATCCTGTGTCGTGCTTTCTGAATTCTAAATATATGAACTTCTGAATATTTATTTTTTTCAAAATTACTTTTAAAATGAAATCAAACATCTCACAGAGGTTTTCTTTACCTTTTTAAACGTTTGCAGGTAAAGTGTTACAAGTGGAAGATGACCTGGTGATTTCTTTCCAGTTGTTGCTGTGTGTCTTAGATTATTTTATCAAACTGTCACCTCCTGCTATGCTCAAGGAACCATACAGTAAGGTTTTCTGATTTTGTTCACTTAAGTAGAAAATAAGTTAGTTAAACTTCTATTAGAGTCATGCTAACATTCATAATTAACATAATAAAACTTCTTAAGCTTATTAAAATGGAATTTTTATGTTTTAGTTCAATTTAGATGATGGTGAACTTGAATTAAATTATCTGAATACCACAGTGTTTTTAATATATTTTTTTTTTCTTTCATTTTTTTCCCCCCTATTCCTACCATCCATTTGCTATATTCTCTGTCTGTAGAAGTTGTTCAGGGGCTTGTTAGAACAACAGTTTTACTTTCGTAAAAGAATTCAGGTTCTAGGTAGATGATGACTGAGAACTATTGTTTAGGTTTGTTTTGAGTTACAAAAGGCAAAGATGGTGCTATGACTCTTATTTCATTGGCATATAGCCACATGATGACAACAGAAATGTACAAGATGCTGGGTGATACAGATGTTTAAAAGAGTTATATGATGGATAGAAAACCTAATTGCAGTGGTAGCTCAAAATAAAACAGTGGTAAAATGTAGATAGCTTTGTTTTTATTACATCCCTTCTGTTAGTAAGTAGTGTCTCTATTTTAAGAAAAATATAATGACTCTTCACTCCAGAAACTTCTATTCAGCAATAACTTTTTGTACGGTCAGTTTTTATACCTAAAACCTGGAAAACCTCGCTAAAAAGGGAAGCTAAAGCATTTATAGCAACTTTCAAAGATAGAATTCTATTTTTGTTCAGTATATTCTTCTGCAAGCTACGGAATTGATACATTGAAAGTATTTGGAGTCACAGTGTGTAGAAAGCAATTTTTTTTTAATACTAATTAGTTTATCCTCTGCTGGGTTTGGATGCAGCAGTAATACTTATAAACACTGTATTTGTATAACACTAAATCTGCTTGCTTTATTCCTTTATTTCACAGCTATATATCCACTTGGGTTATAATTTAATGAAACAGATGATGCATTCACTGCTATATTCTTTAACTTCCCTTTTTTGGGGGGCTATTTATCTAACCTAGTAATTATTTGTTGCAGGTAAAGACAAGTAACCTCACTTCTATTCTAGTGCCAATAAAAATAAAGGGTGGGATAGAATGGGCATGTGGCAAGCAAGTCCCTACTTAACCTCCAGTACTATTTTGAGTTTAAATTTGTTCTCCCTAGTAGGACAGACATATGCTACTGCATATTTCTTTTTCAAAGAACACTGAATGGAAACTAACTGGTTTTGAATTCTGTGTTCACACTGAATTATAGTTTTTTAGTGAAATTATGAAGACTAGGAGCTCATTAATAGAAGCAGTTTGGTTCTGTGCATTGTATCTTGAGAAGAAACTTGCCACTACAGACTAAACTGCAAATACAGGTATCGCTGTCATAAGCGTAAAGCATTAGATTCTAAGTTGAAGCTGTGTGATATGTGCAGGTGCTGTGTAAACTCTCAAACAGTGCTTCATTCTTTCAGGAAATAACAAAATGTATTGTTCAAATTCTCGTGACTGAGAGGCTTCGTGTTGTGCTAAATGATGTCAAGCTTTACAATCTGACTAAGGCTGAGGGGATTAAGATGCAACTACCCGAGCAGTGTAGTTTGTCAGATTTTCTCAAAACAGTTATCAAATTACAGATAGACATTACAGATGAGAACAGCATGCTGATTATAGTATTAAATCAACAGTATTTAATGACATTAACCTATGTTATTAGTGTAATTCATGTACTTCACGCTGACAGTATTGAAACCATCTACTTTGAGCTTAACAGAGTGAAGTATTTTTACCTCACTGAATTAATGTATTTGGGGAAAGGAAGACTTCCCTGCAGAACCATATTGCAGGTTCTCACCAGCACTTAAGTCCTTATAGAGTCACAGGATCAACTAGGTTGGCAAAGACCTTTTAAGATCATCAAGTCCAACCATTACCTCAGTTCTGCTAAGTCCACCACTAAACCATGTCACTAAGGGCCTCATCTAACACGGTTTTTGAACACTTCTACCACCACCACCACTGATTCCACCACTTCTGTGGGAAGCTTCATGGACTTTATTAACCTTCAGACACATAGCATATTTACTCTTTCAGTTTCTTGTTTTACACATCTGTAAAAATAGACAAAACAGTTACTCCTCTGCGAAAAGGTAAGACTTTCCTAGCTTTGCAGAACAGATGCTTATTCAAAGCGGCTTACAGAAAGTACTATTACATTGTGTTGGATAGCTTTTTAAAAATATAATGTCCAAATACTGATACATTTAAAAAATAGTTTAATTTCTGTGTAGGTTTACTGCAGTGAAAATTTCTTACCCAGCAGAACAGATGAAAAGGGAAACACTTAATAAGAGGACTTGAAAAATCATAAAAATTTAGATAGGTTTAAAATTTTTAATCTCTTCTTCCTCAAATGCCTCTAACCTTGTGATGGTTCTGAATATCTTTCCAGAGTCTGCTGTGACTGCAGTGGCTGTTAATGGTTCAGCTCGAACTCCAAGAAGAGGTCAGAACAGGAGTACACGTACTTCAAAGCAAATTGATACCGATACAAAAGTTATTGAAATCCTTTGTAAAGAGCATGATTGTAATTTAGATGAGGTAATGCCTGTGTTTTAAAGTCTGTCAGACCTTGCTGCTAAGCCCCATCTGGGATATTAATTTATTTAAATTTTTTTAGAATCTCAGTACTTGTGCTTGCTTAACTATTCTCTCAAGTTCAGTAGTGAAGCTATTCTACCATGCTGTAGCTTCTCCAGTAGGTAGGTAAAAAAACCCAACAACCAACTAAATTTAAAAACCCAACACAGAAAAACCCAAGCCCTTTGGTATGGGTGATAATTTTGCGAGGGAAACTGAATTGTGAAGAATGGAGTATGAAGTTAGAGGCTGATCAAAGTGTGTAGCATGTGAACACAGGGTTGCTCTGGGGTTTCATAGCTGCATGATGTGAGAAAATGTACACAGCAAGTACATTGCTTCTGTGGGGGACCTTAAAGACCGCATTCCCCTTTCCCTTCTGTGATATATCCATTCCTGTGTAAAAAGGACTAACTCCTGAATATCCAAGCAGATGGTGAAAGTGGAAATGTAAGAGGGCTGGGACGAGTGCAGTTCTTTCCCAGTTTAGTAGTTTGATTCAGTGCATAATCCATTGCTAGAACATGTTTACGTATCATTTGTGATACGTAAGCTTATATATCACATGGATATATAAGCAATTTCATTTTTCCTTTATAGAAAACAAAACTGTATTATAGAAGTGTCTCAGTTTCTTGATTTAAAGACACAAAAGCAGCATGTGCGTGGCTGCCTCTGTCTATTGCTAATGTTATGGTTTTTCTTTTTTTTAGGTCAAAAATGTGTATTCCACAAGCTTTATTCCCTTCTTGAATTCTGTTGGTATTCTAGCTTCAAGTGGGCTACCAGAGGTAATTGGAGGAATTTAAGACAGTTCAATAACATGCTTTACTTCATGCTGAATTACTTAAGATTGCCTTTACACATTGATGAAGTTCTAATAGGTTCTTCTAAAATCATCCAGCGGAATGCATTGTTTTTCAGGAATGTGGCTTAGCAGGGATTACAGTATTCATGGAGTATATTTAGCTTTTGCATTTGAATTTTATAAATTAATTTCCTGAGGCTGTACCAGTGCTTTTGCTCAAAGCAAAACATGACATTGGAGTTGCATATCCATGATCTTGGTGAGGCCATTAGTCAATAATACAGCTATTAAAATATCAGGTCTCTGAAGTCAGTCTATAAATGCATACAGTCTTAAATTACACCCTTTAATTTAAATATAATTGAGACTCGTTACTGTAGTCATGGTGGAGAGAGAGCCAAAAGATGAGGCTCATTTCACAACTGGCAGAGTTTGGACTCTTGTGTTCATGTAGAATGACTTTCATCTTGCTGAGTTGTAGCCTGGATGCAGCAGACTACAACTGCATGCAGTTGCATGCAAGAGTGTGCCTTAGAAGGTAACTTCTTGCAATGTATTTATATCCATCGTTCTCAAAAGAGTGGGTTTGTCTGCGTGTCACCTATAGATGTGGTAACCTGAAATTTTGAAGCTGTGTAGGAGTTATTTGCAGCTTGCTTTTTCTTGGGACTGGGAGGGGACTAATTTGGGTTTGTATGCATTTGTTGCCTGTTTTTCTAGCAGGAATTTGCCAGAGCACAGTGTCATTTAGCATGTTTTGAGGGCTTAAGGAACAGATAATTGAGGTGACTGCCTTCATCTGCAAAAACACAGCAGCAGATTTGCAGTGGAAACTAGCATCTGGCCCTAATAAAAAAATTCCTTCTAATTAACATTAGACAACCAAAAGAAAAACCAAACCAAAAACTAACAAATAGTTCCATGAAATGAAGTCATATCAATATGGGATCTAATCAACTAAGAAACTTTTAACAGTAGCTTAAAAAACAACAATGTGGATATAAAGTAATGGTCTATGTTTTCTGTAGAAATAGGCATGTCTCAAGAACTACAGCAGTGCAAATATTAATATGAAATGGGGAAACTCTTCTTATACTCAGAATAGGAAGCTTTGAGTTTGGGCCTTGGCCTTCATTTCCAAACCAGCAGAGGCAGGGACTGAGCCAGTTGTTTTAAGGACAGTCATTTTACATTTCCTGCTCCTATATACACCTCCTTTTTTTTTTCCTGGAGGGGAAGATTTAAAAGCCTGGAAATGTTATTTTGATTTGTGGGCTATGTCTCCCACTCTATTTTTAGCTCCTTTACAGTGCCAAGACCTACATTTCTTCAGAAAAGTGTCATGATCTTGGATTTTTTTTATCTTATAAAAAAATTTTCCTTTTTTGCATGTGGGAATGATAGTTTTCCTCTGGGTGTATTTTAGGTGTGTAAGAAGTGACTTTGTGAGCTCCAAGGTCATTCTCTTAGCATTTCAGCATTGTATTCATGAGGTGGGACTAGCTTATATTATTAAGTAAATTCAGTCAAACTTGTTCCTGTAAAGTTAAGTTGTTGGTTTTTTTGTTTTTTGTTTTTTTTTCTTTCTCTCTGCAATATTTTTTTGAGGTTGAAGTTATCTCGAAACAATATGAGGAGCTCTATCTCAAAAACAAAGATATAGATGCAAGATTATTTCTGGATCATGATGAAACTCTACAGCCAGATGTCATGGCACGGTAATATTTCTATTTATTGCTCTCGTTTTATAATAGAAAATGTGAACTTGCATTGTTTTCTGTCTTGTTGTGTTATAAATGTAAATCTCTGTATCGTGTTGACCTCTTTAAGTTTGTTGTTCAGCTAAGGTATTTCTGGCATTATCAGACTTGCTCTACATTATCGCTTAAATAATTAGAAAACGTATGTGTGGGACTCTACATAAAATTATTTGGAAGCTCTGCTCTAATTCTCACTCACTCTGTGCAAGCCCCTGTCATGCAGGGGAAGCTGAGGACTCATAAGGAGGGAGGCTGAGGCCATGTCATGCTGGTTGATTAGATATGCCTGAGGCAGTGTTATAGCTCTGGGGCCAGCTGGCACGGAATGGCTTGGGGCTTAACTGTCCAGGCTCTCCTTCCTAAAACCAGATGGTGGTATTTGGAAGCTGCCTGCTGGGAGTGGTCTTCAGCCCATTTTGACTTCCAGCCTGTACCCAGAAATTGTTTGGGTTATGATAGTTTGCATGGGACAAAAGTGTGGTGTGGGTGGTTTAGCAGACTAAAAACAGTGAAGTACCAGTACGCAGGCACATTCCCTAGTGCTGTTCAGTAATACAGATATCATGGATCTGCTGGAGTTGGGTCCCAAAGATGCTCAGAGGGCTGAGGCACCTATCTGTGAAGAAGGGCTGAGAGAGTTGGGGTTGTTCAGCCTGGAGAAGAGAGTGCTCTTGGGAGACCTTATAATAGCCTTTTAGTACTTAAAGGGGGCTTAAAAGAAGAGAACAGGCTTTTTAATAGGGCCTGTAGTGATAGGATAAGGGGGGGATGGCTTTAACTAAGAGAGGGTGGATTCAGACTAGATATAAGGAAGAAATTTTTTTATATTGGGATGGTGAGACACTGGAACAGGTTACCTAGAGAAGTTGTGGATTCAAGGTCAGATTGGATGAGGCTTTGAGCAACCTGATCTAGCTGAAGATGTCCCTGCTCATTGCAGGGGGAGTCAGACTAGATGACCTTTAAAGGTTCCTTCCCAAACTATTCTATGATTCAGTTTCATTTTTTCAGTTGTGCACTTAAATTCCAATGTTTCCTAACAATTCAATCTTTCCATAACTTGATCTGAGGTCGCAGTGTGAGTTTGCGACTTTATCTGCGATAGAAAAATACATTCATTAAACTGGAGGTAATACCAACTATACTTACAAATTAAGCTGTTTATAAACAGAATTCTAAAAAAGAAAAAAGAAATTGAAAGGAAACTTTGGAGGTCTTGTAGTCCAACATCCTGCTCAAAGCAGATCTACTTGGGAATTGTTCTAAGAATTGGAGTGGTTGGGTATCTGGATCTTCTAAAAATCTGTTTCACAGTTTTCAGATTAATAAGTCTTTATAGAAAACATTGTTTGGATTTCATTATTTCTTCATAAGTTTGTTTTCCAATTCTGTAGCTCACAGGTGGACAGGATGCCACTAAAACCCAATTCAGATGAGGAACATCCTCTCATACTTCCACAGACTCCTGTTCGGTATGAGTTTTTCTTTTAAGCCGTGTTCTTTTGCTTAATGTCCTAACTAGAAATATTCATCTTTAGAGTAGTTGTTCTAATTTTAAAGCAACTGGGGCTTTGGGTTATGGTGTCTTTTTTCTTTTATATAAACCAGAGTGAAGTTCTGGTCAGTAATAAGCAACGAGCAGGTGCTGAGTGCCCTCAGTTCCTGGTGCAGTTGTTGGAAAACAGAAAGCTTTTTACTGAGTTGTCTAAGAAGTACAAGTTGTCTGTAGAATAGATTGTTGTATTTGTTCTTGTGAGACTGCAACTTTATACTTCAATGTTAGTACTTATGTATGCTGTATTTCCATCTTCCTTTCCCATCTTTACTTTAGCTCTGTATCTTCCGGCTTCCTTTCCCGATACCAGATTGCATATGCACACGCATTTCTTCTCCTGTGATCTTTTTCTTCTTAGTATTGATTTTTCTGTAAGGGAAGATTAACTGCTTTTCCCTTGTGCCACGCAGGTTTTTGACAAAATCAGTATGCTTTTTGCTTAATGGTGCTTAGAAATTCCTGGACATACAAGAACCAACCAGCTGTGTCACTGCAGTGCCATATGCTATGTGGAGAAACAGAAAAGTTCCCTCAGGGAGTCGTTCTTAAGTCATAGACATTAGGGTCATGACATTAAATCATAGACATGCAGCTGAGATAAATATTGATCAAGTTGTGAAATTAAGAGCTTTTAATCACCTGTGTCTACAAAAGGCTTTATTTGATTGCCTTAGTGGTCTCTTCTAGTCTTATGCTTCAAATCTTTAGGTGCCAGTGATGCTTTTTTAGACATAAAGACATCAGTTTGCCTTTCAGTTCCCAGACTGAATGTGCAATTCTGGGAATCAGACCATCTGTAACATGCAGTATATTTAACAACGAGGTCCTTAACAACTGCCATTTTTGGCAGATATAGGTAACTGTTGATACTTTTCAGTTATACTAGAAGTAAAACCTTCTAACATTGTGAAAGGTGCTTCATTGAAGTTTTTTACATGGAAGCCATGTTAAGAAGGTCCAGGAGAACCAAGTTTCTGCACTGCTAAAACTTTGAAATGTGCTGAACCAGCTTTGATCTTCGGAGGAGGTCGAGTGAGATATTTACATTCTCTCCATCCACACTTGGGCTTTTCTCTGAGCTTTCCAAAGCTGATGATATTTAAGACAGTTCAAGCACAGGCTTTATTCACCAGCAGTGATTTGGGCTGTATTGTTTCTCATAAAGCCACAGAATTGTCACTAGATGGCAGTAAACCTTTGATCACCAGCATAGAGTGGAACGTGTATCATTAACTCCCTGTATTAATTTAGACCACGTTACAGGATATGTTGAAAGCACCATACTTATTATTTTGAATCTTCTTATAATGTCTTCTTTCTGGATGTAGTCGCTTTGGATCTGATCTAAACCCCCCTGAAACTGGTGAGAATCTAATAATTTTCATCAGTGGATTTGTATCTGGCCATTTATATAGAAAGCAGTAGATAAAAATGGGTGTAAGAACTATTTCAGAGCATAATGAGAATGGGTTGTCTGGTTTTATTTTATTCTTACACTGTCCTTATGCTTTACCTTATCACTTGCGGTGTTTTGGCAGAAGTCCGCATCCTTTTCCCCTCCCCTAATATTTTAAAACTTAAGAAGATTTTATATTTGAGATCCTTCTAACCTAGCTACAGATAGAGCAGATAGAATAAAGATTACAGAAATTGTAGACTTTCTATTGGAAATGAAAGGAATTGAAGGTAAAGTAAGAATCTAAGTTTTAGTGGGATTTGAGTTCAGATCCAGGGAGGGAGAAGACTCTGTGTTCTCATGCTATTGCCAATAGGAATGTTGACAACTCTGCCTCTGAAAAATGTATTTCAAAGCATCTGTATTAAAAAAGGCTGCATTTTCATAGAGTCATAGAGTTGTTTGAGTTGGAAGGGACCTTTAAAGATCACCTGGTCCAACCCCACTGCAGTGAGTCCTTCTTGGCAGGTCTGCTCTCAATCCCTTCATCCTTCAGCCTGTATTGATACCAGCGGATGCACTGTCCCAGGTGCTGACCTTGCACTTGGCCTTGTTGAACCTCATGACGTTCACATGGGCCCACTTCTTGAGGTTGTTTGGGTCCTTCTTGATAGCATCGTCGTGGTGTGTCAACTGCTCCACTCCACTTGGTGTTGTCTGCAAACCTGCTGAGGGTGCGCTCAAATTGTTTGTTATTGAAGATCTTAAGCAGTACTGGTCCCAGTACAGACCTCTGAGGGACACTGCTCATCACTGATCACCATCTGGACGTTGAGCCATTGACCACTACCATCTGGATGTGACCATCCAACCAATTCCTAATCCACCAAACAGTTTACCCATCAAATCCCTATCTTATCAATTTAGAGAGAAAGATGTGTGGGACCTTGGCAAAGGCCTTACGGATGTCCAGACAGACAACATCCATAGGACTTCCCTTGTCCACTGATGTAGTCAGCTCCATTATAGAAGGCCACTAGGTTGGTCAGGCAGGCCTTGCCCTTGCTGAAGCCATGTTGTCTGTCTCAAATCACCTCCCTGTCCTCAATGTGCCTTAGTATAGCTCATAGGAGGATCTGTTCCATAACCTTTCCAGGCACAGAGGTTGGTGCTGACAGGTTGGTATTTTCTTGTGACTGCCATATTTTAACACTCCTTACTTATTACACTTGGGAACAGGTGACCTGAAACATAAAAGCTGTTTTCATTCACCAGACTTTGTATTATTTTTCTGCAAAAGACAAAAAGTGTGGGGTTTTTTTCCACATGAAAGAATTATAATTCCATTTTTATTGCTTTTAAAAGTGCTTGTTAGTGTTTATTACTAAATTTATGCCCTTTTGGTTATACAGATTATAATTCTAATAATTAAATGATTAGGTAAAATTAGATTATTAGAATTCAGTGGTTAACACAGTACAACGTAATTTCCCAGCAGGTTGTTTGATAACTGGGGTGAGAACTAAAATCAGAGGTTTTGGGGTTGGTTGTTCGTTTGTAGAATTGCTGTTCAGTTTCTGGAAACTGTCAAGCCAAACTTAGTGTGTATTATGCCTTTTATTGTATTTTTCCAGAGCTGCAATGAACAACATTCAGCAACTTACTATGATTTTAAACTCAGCAGCTGATAAACCATCAGATATTCTCATCAAGTATTTCAATGTAAGTGACTAGAAGAAAGATTTGTGAAAGATTCTTGGGATTATTGCTCAAGTAAAATACTCACCTGTAGATTGTATGTTTTGGGAGACTTCCTTTTTAACAGCCATTTTCTGAAGTAGTATATTTTGAGATGGTTTAAATGTAATTACTCATTTCGGAAAGCACTTCTATCTAATCGATGTGTACTGGAACCTTTTAAATTCTTAAATCTTTTTGCTATTGCACAAAATACTAAGGTTATGTATGTTTATTTATGTATGTATAATGGAAAAAGAAAGTGATATAAAAGGGAGCTGAAGAAAAGGAGTATCTGCTTAGAGGGTCTTATGTCCACATTCAGCAACTTAAGCTTTTAACTCTAAATACATCAATGTTGATGGTACTAGTTGCATATTAATTGAGTTAGTTGCAGCTAGTTGCATATGAGACATGGAGTAGTTGTTACTGGAAATTGATGAACATATACAATGATTCTGTCTTCTTAAATACTCCACTTTTATTTATGCGGATGAGCTGATTGAGAGATATTACAAAGTGTAGCAGGACTAATGTGATTAAATCATATAAGATGTTTTTGCAGTAAAATGTCCTTTCTTTGCATTTCCTTCCTCTGCCCTCCTTGTATTCTATTAGAATTGCACAGTGAACCCTAAGGACAGTATCTTGAAACGAGTGGAAAATCTTGACCGCATCTTCAAACAGAAATTTGCTGAAGCAGTTGGACCCGGATGTGCTGAAATTGGCTCGCAGGTAACTAGCATTTTGGTTGAGTATTACTCATTTGAACTCTGTTGGTACTAGCTAATGTGAGAGCTGACTTACCGACTGTCCTCCTTTGGTGCATATCAATAATGGTAAAAAGTAACAATATTCTTTTCAACCTGAGAAACGAACAGGTATTTTTTCCTAAACAGCTGCAAAGATAGTATTCAACAACTTATTTGTAAGATATAAGGAGCAACAAGAAGTGGGTGGAAATATGTTGGAAATATTTTAATGAAGAATGAGAAAATTGCGGGGTAAAATGCATTTAGCGAAACGTCTGTTTATATTCTTTCATGGCTTTGTTTAGCTTTGAGAAAAGAAGGCTCAGGAGACCTTATCACCCTGTCTCAGTATTTAAAGTGTGCCTACAAAGAAGACGGAGGCTCTCTTTTTACAAGGAGTCACATGGAAAAGATGAGAGGAAATGGTTACAAGTTACTCCTGGGGAGATTCTGGTTGGACATCAGGAGAAAATTTTTCACAGTGAGAATGATCAGCCATTGGAATAATCTCCCCGGGGAAGTGGTGGATTCCCCTGTGTTGGTCACTTTAAAGATTCAGTGAGACACGGTGCTGGGCCATCTGGTTGAGATCATGCTTTACCAAGAAAGGTTGAGGTCCCTTACAACCTGGTATTCTATGATTAAGGTAGCTTAGCCTGAAACTGCAAAAGGTGACTCACTTCCTTATAAATCAGTAGGCTAGCTGTGCTTTCAACAAGGATTTTGGAAAACAAATCCAACCAAGTTTATACTTGACAGTCTCCTGTGTTCAGCTCTACTTTCTATTCTGTTATCTGTGAATCAGCATAAACACTTGATTAAGTCTTCATATGATTAAGTAATCACAAACCTTAGTAGCCTTTGAGGCCTCTCCAGTGCTGTTGGCAAATGGAACTGGGGACAGACAATGACATTATAGCGGCTCTTCAAAAAAATGGACATGTTTGTTAGAACATGAGGGTCTGCCTGTTGTAATCTGTTAAAGCTTGAATTATTCCTGAATTTCTTCTTTTTTAACAGAGATACAAGCTTGGAGTGCGCCTGTATTACAGAGTAATGGAGTCAATGCTAAAGTCGGTAAGTTAAGTACCAGTAGCTAAGTACTGGCATTGCATCTACAAATACTAAGAATACTCACAAGTTTGATTTTTATTTACGTATTTCAGGAGGAAGAGCGCCTGTCAGTGCAGAATTTCAGGTATGTGCCCCTAACTTGTTACCAAAGCCTGCTAGTTTAGTGTTAGGACAAGTATTAATAATTTTCTTTCTCCTTAGCAAACTTCTGAATGATAACATCTTCCACACATCTCTTCTGGCATGTGCTGTTGAGGTTGTCATGGCTACATATGGCAGTAAGTTGAAGTTTAAATCCTAGATAGCATTATTACTTATTGGTAATTATTGCCATTTGTTCTAATACATAAAATACAGCAAATAACAAAAAAGTGCTTACTGGAATATCTGAACTAGCAATTAGTCATCAAATACAAAAGGGAAGAAGCATCAGAAGTGAAAGAATGTTGTGCTCTTGATAATTTTAGTCCATTTTCCCTGCAGCAAATGCTTCAGAAAGTGGTGGTACCAGTGCTGAAACAGACTTGTCTTTCCCATGGATTCTGAATGTATTTGATCTAAAAGCTTTTGACTTCTACAAGGTGATTGAAAGCTTTATTAAAGCGGAGCCAAGCCTAACAAGGGAAATGATAAAGCATCTAGAACGTTGTGAACATCGAATTATGGAGTCTCTTGCTTGGCAGTCTGTAAGTAATACTTTAAAGTAGTATTTGTCCTTGTATAATGTGCATATCTAGGAAAAGGAAATCCCACACAACTCTATAAAATAATCTGTGGTCTTACTGAGATTTATTTGTGGCAAAATAAATTACAAGAGCAAAACAAGATTAGTTTTGGCATGTCTTCAGGTTTTAAAAAAAAGAGTATGTCAGAGAAAAAGAAGTCAACATAGCTCTACTGATTTATGTGATTGTAAGCTAACACCATTTTACTAGTCTGACATATGAATCATGAGGGTAATACCCTTAAACAGTATTTTGGTACCAAAGGCAATAAATTCTAAGCTTTTATTAAGTTAAGTTTTATCCATATCCCAGTTGACAGTAGGGCTTTAGTTCTGTGCATCTGAAATGTTTGTTAATAGTGCTTGAAATACCGATTTGCATTGTCCTTTGCGCGTCAGTCACTTTGATATTTTTTGGATGCTGTTAAAATGCTGGGAGGTTGAGTAGCTTTTTTAAGCTGGATCTCAGAAAATCAAACACTGTTTCTTTATATTGTGTGTTATCTATAAACCAAAAATATGCTATTTATTCCACAGAACAGGAGACTACAAACTCTTGTCATTTTGACCAGAGACACATAAAGTGACTGTTTAAAAACCCATTGCATATCCTACGGTTCTGGAAAGTTTAAAAACAGTGTGCCATAACCAGCGGGGTAGTTTAGTTGTGGAGCAAGTTTCTTTTTTCAGGTTAGTCTGTGTGTGACTTCAGAGTGAAAAGTTAACAGTTTTCTAGTGTGGGTGGTACTTCACCAGGCTGTGGTGTTAAAGCCCTGAATTCAAGGAGCATTATTGTGCCTCAGCATCAAGTGCCCCATCCATCTCCAGGTTTCTAGCTCAGGAGAAGCATGCTAGCCTCAGTTATATGGAAGCAATTGCCATGCTTCAAGCTGAATCTGGTGGACCACCTTGTACCAATGAGCCCTTGCCACTAGATTTTTCTTGCTGGCAGAGTCAATGGACACATGTGCCTCTCTGAATGTGCCCTGTTATGAAGGTGATCTTTCCATTGTGGGAGCCAAGACTGGTGTGTGCAACTCCATGCTCATCCCCATGACACTGTATGTTTCTGAATGCAGGATTTCTGGTGCAGTGCTATAGCTGCTGTACCAGAGTGTAGATTTTTCCCCTCTGTAAAAGTTTTACATGTTTGGTGTCATGGGAAATGGACATGGCCCCTCTATTGCTGTATGAAT
The DNA here is from genome assembly GCF_000696875.1 of Nestor notabilis. NCBI lineage: Eukaryota > Metazoa > Chordata > Aves > Psittaciformes > Psittacidae > Nestor > Nestor notabilis. The sequence goes on from NW_009918715.1 coordinate 23,894, forward strand.
TTCTTTGTGATTTTGGCATTCTTTGAATAAGAAAGCACTTGAGGCTGAGAGACTTCTTACCAAACCTACAGAAACAGGGAAAATGAGGCAGTATTTCAAGAGGCAGGCATTATTTTAAGAAGCTTGAAGACACATAAAAAATGCTTGTTTGAGAATTGTAACACTTGGAGGACAAAAGGCAGAGGTACACATACTCAAGTTTGACTGTACAAGCAAGAAGTGGCTCCTGCTACATTCTGCATACCAGTTTGCAGTCAGCTTACTGATCAGCAGTAAGTCACATATACCAGTTTCTATCCAGTGATTCAAGCACCACATGCAGATAATTTGATTTGGACTTGGGCTTTCAGACTGGCAAATCCCAAGCATTGTGTTTTCAAACACTACAGGTGTAGCTGCAAACTTGTGTGAAACAAATTATAATGTCAACAAGCACAGGATTATTTCTGGTTTTCTAAGTGGTCCATCTGAATGTATTTTAATGGATTGAATCGATCTTCTTGAGTTTTCAGAGGTGCATGTTTGGTACTGTTTGGGGTGGCTTATATAGCCAATTTGAGTGTTAATAGAATATTTGAGTTGGAAAAGACCTACAGTGATCATCTAGTGGATATGTTGAGTGGAGCACAGCAGAGGGAATAAAAAGAAATGTGCAATACATGTATCCAAAGGCCCTTCTGCTTCATTGAACTGGATGCCATGTCTCATTTGGATTTCCACAAGCACAAGGCAGTGTGCAGTCTCCTGTTGCCATAGGTTTGTCACTAGAGGGCACAGCAGGATTCCCTCAAAAGCTGAAGGAAGCTGTGGCAGCCAGCTGCAGGCAGCTGGAGCCTGTGTACAGGCACCCTGTGATTCTGCATGGAGGCCTCCATTGCCTCTTCTGGCTTCTTGTAAGGGAAAGGCTGTGAGTTGTAAGCAGCATACTGCACAGTGCTGGCTCAGGAGACAAGAAGTAGTGAAATATTATCTGTGCTAAAAACGTCTTGCTGAGTCTCTGGGTCCCTGCAGTGAAGGACCTGAGGCCCATACATTGTAAGGCTGCACACAGAAACCTAAAGCCATGAGTGCAGAAAATGCACCTGTATCTCATATGTAAATATTAGCTGGTTTAGTCTGACAAGTGTAATTTATTTGCAACAGGAGAAAATACTTCTGTGGCTGACTTGCAAGGCTGTTGTTCAGGTGTCCCAGAAAGGTTCAGCTAGTGAGTTTACCATGTTCTTCTTCAGTTCATTACCTGGATATTGTATCCATGTAACGGTGTATGAGGTTTGCAAAGTGTCTGCTTAATTAGTAATTCCCTTAAGAAGGAGGAGGCAGTTAGGATAGTGTAGTTCATACCAGTAAATATCTTTTACCTCCAAACACCTGATAAAGGAGGAGAGAAAAGCCAGATGATTCCTGCTTGGTCATAAAGGATATCTCACCATAAGTGATTGCTTTGGGTTAATTTTAAACAAATTACCTGATAAATAAGGATAGAAACATTTGAAAAATATTATAAATACTTGCATGATGCAAGTCTGATTCTCCCAATTATTTTCCACATGTTTTTGTTTAGTTCTTGCTTCTAAATCGCAATGAAATGTACATTGCATTACAAGGCTTATCTGCTTTTGGAAAGTCAGGTCTGTATTTATCCAGTCTTTATTCATTCTGCTGACTGCTTTAGGAAGCAGGACTTCAATATGGAATTTAAAGGGTCTGAGCAATTGAATACAGAATAGCTTGAGTTTATTGAAGTTTTACTTGTCACAGAGCTTTTTTTGGGGAAAACCAACTTGCATAACTTCCCTGAAGAAAAAAATCTGAAGTGCATCTGACCTTTATCTGACTTTGGAAACTGTATCAAATGAATGTGAAGGATTCTGTTTCTTACTGGGATTTGAAGATAATATATCACTCCTTTACTAGTCGTTGCGATTATGTTTATTACTTTTGCATAGCTAGCTGATTTAGTTATCTGTGCTTTAGGAAAGAGTTGAAACTTTTCTAGGTCATCCTTTCTTTTAACAAAAAAAGCATAGACAAAAGCTGGAAAAAAGTTGAAGGTTATTCTCAATTCATATTTTGAAGAGGGACAAGATGATTAAATCAAATTGGTTTTACTTCAATCTTTATTGAACTCTAAAGGGAAAAGCTCTATTTATCCACTTGAATATTATTTACCAGTAAGGTCATGATGCAGATTATGTGGAGATCAGTTTAGAATATGTTAATAATGCTGCATAATTTTTATTAGCAAAACAGAAATATACCATACAATATTCTTTACTGTAGAACTTTTGTGCTTCATCTCACTACAGTATTTTGGGGCACTATTTTAATTTCATAACTTCAAAGGGGACCAAAATTAGTTTATACTTAAAAATAAAGGTGCCTGTAATCTTTCATTTTATTATATAAACATGATTTAAACCCTGGCATAGTTAAAATTTGTTTCCTATGAAAGGGATAGCTTGTTGCCTGCCAGCCTAGGAGTTCATGCTCAGACTTTTCCATAATTGTGTCAAACTGAGCTCTCTTCAGGCCAGCCAAAAAAGTAATTGTTGTGAATATCTCAATGAAGGTTGTGCAAACAAATTCCAGAGTCTCTGAATTTCCCTTAGAGAAAGCCCTGTCAACTGCCATGTCACATATTTGACTAGTGTTGCTGCTTGCTGCAGTTCATTAGGAAGAAACAAGGAAGAGCAGGTCTTCAGTGCAAGCAAATCAAAGTCTGTAAATGCTCACAGGCCATTTTAAAAGTGAAATATCTATAACATATAAAATTAATTTGTTTCTGGGAACAGCATGACTTAGGTTTGGGTTGGGTTTTTTGTGGGTTTTTTTGTGGGTTTTTTTGGGTTTTTTTGTTTTTTGTTTTTTGGCTATGTCATTCAGGTAAGTAAACAGCTGTGGAGTATCTGTCTTTGTTATCTGTATCTGCAAAGCAATCCAGTCATTTTTCCCTGCCTCTCAGCTTACATTCTGCTTACAAGATGTGAACAGGGAGGAACAGGCAAGGTATTAGATTTTCTTTTTTTTCTTCATGCTGCTGCTTAGAGAATGTGGTCCCTGCACATGCCTTTGCACACAGTAGGTGAAGAGTGTGGAGCATACACATGTTCTAAATCATCACATTTGGCATACTTGAAATAGTTTGGGCCACACTACAAAATACTTTCTTCAAGCTAGCCTTTGGTGTTTAGTGGTGAAATGTGTGAAGCACTTTTGCTCTGTCAAGGTTAAGCTGCCCAGTACTAGGGCAGTGGAAGAGTCTTGTTCTTCTTCACTGGAGTTGCAGACCAACCACAACCTTGTCCAACGGTAAGGTAATTCATGTCAGCCAGGTAAGGCAGGCTAGAGAAAGAAGCATGGCCATAGTTTCCTGGTTAGCTCTACAGAGGGTATAATGTTCTGTTGTTAGCTTGTTAGCTCATCCCTAGGAGTTCGTGTGGTATTCCTGGTAGGAGTGCGGTTTTAAAAGGTTATGTGGTAGCTTTTGATGTTAACAGGGATGAGAGGCAGGTGGGTCACCTTCTACAATCCCAGAACAGATGTGAAGGTGCACTATGGCAGGCTAAAGGGAGTTCATTTGCAGCCTGAGTTGGTCTGTTTGCTTCAGCTGGTTTTCTGGTGCTTATGTGTGAGGGACAAAAGATGTTGAACCAAAAAAGTATATTGCACTACAGCTGTTCACACCATAGTCATCTTTGGCTGTATTGCTCTTTAACCTAAATTTGTATTTTTATGCTATCCTAATTTGTATTTTTTCAATGGAAGAAGGAACATCAGTATTGATTATGCATAGCTATTTAGACTTATGATGTGGTTTGGAGTTTCAATGACTGATGCAAGATTAAGATGGCTCTACAAGGTTACTTGTCTTAATGGTTAAAATATGATCAGAAGTAGGCAAGTGTGCTTCGCTTTATTTGTAACTTCTTGTAGCATTGCCTAAACTGTGCTCCATAATGCTTCTCCATTAGCAGCTCTTCTCTGTGGTTTTTCTTGTTAAATAAACATTTGCAATGAAATCTGCAGTACTGTTCTATCATGTATCATTGATTTAAGATAACTCAGTGTTTGCAGTAAGTATTCGTCAACTGTGTAGTTAATGTTTATACTCATCCCACATGAGTATGGATGTATGCTCATCCCATGGATACCTCATCCCACACCAAAGACTTCTGTTGGTTTTAAATTATACAGCTCATTGTGGCAGAAGTGCCTTCCTGAGGAAAACCATGTATTCCCAAAGAATACATTATTGCATTAAAGTATTCTTGGAGCTGGAATAACAGCAGACCTACTTTGATCGTGCAGTAAGGAGAAAAATATTAAATAGGTATGTTTAAGATTTGCTTAGAAACTGTTAGACAAATCCAGGTTGGGGTAAAGCTGTAAGAAGTTACAGGTAAGCAAGTACTCCTTAGTACTTTGATATAATACAAGCTTAATTATGCAGCCTCCTAGTCTTTGATTGTACAAGGACACAGTTACTGTCTAGCTCACCATGCTTGACTGCTTAGTGCCTGTTCCCTTGGATGCAGTGTGCAATTTCAAGTTAGGTTTCTGTGCATCTAGGAATGGGAGTTAGTGTATTTTCTTGTGGTCTGTATCTTTCTCAGTAATGTTTTTTTATTTGGTGTATGCCTGAAGTCCTACACCTCTTCCGGAGGTGGATGTCTACATGCAGTTTGAAGTCCTTTTTTTTTATTTTGACATGTTAAGTCAATCCTTTTAAAACTGAAATAAGTAAGAATGGTCATACTGTCAACATTTTAAACAATAGGTTATTGGATAAATTGTTTACTGTTATCAGAAGAATGACTCTAAAACCTCGTTGATAGGCAGCCAAGTAAAGCTGGGCAGCAAGGTCCAGGTTTTGGGCCTTCATCTGTATACTACTGGCCTTAAAGGGACAACAGTTCTGGCTTGAGTATTGCCCCACAGTCATCAGTGGTGTTTTGCTGGTAGTGTGTTCCCTCCTGGCACATTTCGGCATTTGTCAGCACTCCTTTGGACAATGTTTAGGCAAGATTTGGGGCATGATGCAGCTCAAGGGCTATTTTAAACTGCTGGAATGGGTTAGAAGTGGAGAATGTTTGACTGCGTGGGTGCAAGCTGTGCTTTGCCACTTGCCCTTAAGGCTTTAGGACAGGCCAGAGCTCGTTGTATTACCAACTACAGACATAGTCATGGGCTCAACCATGTCAGTGACTTCAGTGCTGGCAGATGAGTCACATGTTCCATTGCTATCTCTCCTCTAGGCCCCAAGAGTTGTACGTGTTTCTGCACAGCAGCCAGATTCTCCTAGAAAAGCTAGGAGTATGTCAGACATACTCCTTTCATGCCTACTAAATTTTGCCTTTCCTTAGATATATAGGAAAACCTAATTTGTGAACGAGAGACAGCCTTAGGCACAAAAAAATGCTTGGCATATCCAGAATGACAACATTTGCAAGCATGCTCACTGGCAGGATATAAGCTACCTGGGGAACTTCACTGTTATAAAGACAGGCATCTCAGGAGCTGCAGGCATCAGAGTGCTCTTGCAGACATCACCCATCTCCTGTGATTGTCTGGATTTTAGTCACTTAGAATCCTGTCTCAGCTGGAGTTTACTATGGACAGTGATTTCTAATATGTAATCTTCTAGGGTTTTTCTTACAGGGGAGAAACTCTGCTAAGAGTCACCAAACTTCACCATTTTCACGTGCTCACCATCCTCCCTTTGAAAAAGTTATGTTGGAAGGATGCAGCTTTAACCTTAAAGAAGGAACTGAGAATTGATTTGAGGTTTTCTGTCTGTACATACTAAATATACTTCTGCTTGCATCATGAGTGTGTTCCAGAAGCACGCATGATGAGAGAGGTCACTGGCATCACTGCTGCGTGGTGTGATAGTGCTAAAGAATCATACTGGTTCTGCTGCATGTGCTTTTGATTGTTTTGGGGTTTTTTTTTTTTTTTATATCTATGTATATTAAGGTTATGAGTTGACACTTCAGTTGTCACAGCTGTGGCTGGAAAGCCTTCTATGGTTTTGCCTTTATCATACAAGGCACAATCATACAAGGCACATTCTTACACGTCTGTAAGATGGCTGCTTTTTGGGTATTTGTAAATATACCATATAGTATCATATATATATATGTTTATATGCTTTTTGGTTTGAGCATATACACAGGTACTTTTTAATAAATGCATGAGTAAAATAGGTGTTTCTTTCGTGCCTTTCTGGTACTCCTGAAGAGTTTCCTTTTATAGAAATCATGATGTGCTTTTTGAGGCTTGAAACTTTTATCTGCCTTAACAGCTGAAGGCAACTTGAAAAACCAGGAAGAATACCGAACGATAGTCTTCACTGTCTGCACCATCACTCTGAAAATCTTCCTTGCCACTCCTGTTTATCATGAAGATGACTCAAGCTGTTATTCATGCTTGGGTGTTACCACCCAAGCAAATCCTCTAGGCTACTGGAAGAGAAACCAGAACACTTAAAGCCAAGGTCCTGTGTTTCCTACTTTTGTCTGTGTTGGCAATGTGTTCACTTCTTGGTAGGCACTTGCCAAATATACAAAACACTCACTGGGGTTGTAAGATATTGGTTATGTTAGCACAGTGTTAATGGATTTATCTGTTGCAGGTCTGCCAAGTCAGCCCAACCCTTTAGATGCTATTTTGATTCAAGTACAAACATGACTAAAGGGCTTACCTAAGACACAGCAACTATGCAGAGTTTTAATTCTGTGAAATTTGGATGCCATTCTTGATTAAGGATTTAAGTGTTTTGCCTGCTTCATCTACTGCTTTAAAGTATGGAGTTTCTCTTGTTAGGGGGATATGACTCCAACATTGTTAGACTTCTACAACTTAGGTATTGAGGCTCCCTCTATACTTGAGACAGAGCTGCACTTCCAGAAAGCAAGTAATTCTGTTTATCTTAGGCATTTACTTTTTTCCAGAAAGTTACTCACTTTCTGAAGGTACCTCTCTCCACTGACTTTAGACAGCATCTGTCTCAATGACAAACCTAAACTAGATGTATAATGTTTGTGAAGGTTAGTAAAAGTGAATTATAGGTTTAATACTAGTTTTCTTAACTATTTCCCCATTCCTTCCAGATTAAGGGGGCACTAGCAAGAGGCAGTTACTGAATTATGCCTAGTTTTGCTTTAGGTAGCTACTTGTGCTGTATATCTCACCTATGGTCACTGTTGTGGTTTCTGTTCATGTGGAGGTCATGTACTGTTACCACTACAGCTGTGGAAGCAGAGGATGTGTCATGACCTCTCTGGCTGTAGATTTATAACTATAACAGGGAGCTGGTGTTTATAGCCTGTGCTCAGTGGAGCTTGCAGCTCTGTTGGTGCAGCATAAAAATGTCTTGCCTGTGTCTACACTGGTCCCAAGTACGGAATTAGCCACAGAAATAAAACTTGGTTAACATGATACGCTTTTTTTTTTTTCCTTAAGGTTCCCCTGATTATTAGTACAATTTAAACAAAAAGTAGTGAAATAGTTTTCTGGGAATCCTTGTTTTTCAAACTTTTGGTTTTGTTTTTTGTGGGATTTTTTTTTTTTATATTGTCCGAAGTTTTGGTGGTCATACCACAGCTGGAGAGCTTTCATTTTAGTCCTACTCTGATTCTAGATAGTTTGAACTTCAGCTTTTCATCCTGCAGCATTGCAGTATCTGTGTTGCAAATACCTTGTAGGAATGTTTAATGGTTGCCCATGAGGAAAAAATACATTAGAATTCAGGGAGGTACACTTGCATTTCTTTAATTTTGTAAAATCTTGCTAAATTGAGCAAATCTGATGTGGCTGTCGCCTTAAATACAAAAGTAAATAATGCTTGGGTTAAATTCTGTGGCTGTATCCCAGCTGCTTCTTCCTTGGATGGGATTATGTTCTCTAACTTTGTAGTCTTGCCAATCTTTGTAGTGAAACAAAATTGGTGAAATGGGTGGAATGAAGGTTTGGTTTGGGGGTTGTTTTTGTTTTTTGGTCTTGCTTATTTTATCCAAGCCACAGTCCTGAATAACTGTCATAAGTTTTTGTTTTTGTTTTTTTATTATTCTTTCTATCCATATTGCTATGTTATTTGAACCATTCCATAGTGAACTTTACTTTGGAAGATAAAGTAGCTTCTGTTCGGAAGCAAAGTAGGTGCCAAACAAATGTTCTAATGTTGGAGGGGGTTTTTTCCCGGCTATATGCTCGCTTTTCAAACTTGTAACAGAAAACAGTATCTTGTCAAGCTCAAATTGCTAAATTATGTGTCATTGGGAATGGGATTTTGTCTCTCTGCTTGCTGCTTTTTCTTTAAGTTGTTGCATGCATAAATGCATGATTTTTTTTTTTTCTTTTTTGTAGGCCAAATAAGTGCTTTTGTGCCTGCTTTTATGCTGTGTAAATGTGTAGCATTTCCATTATATGTTTGTATCACTGAGTCTGTGCCTTACAGTAACTTTACAGTAATACACATTCCTTGTCAGGGATTAGGATACACTGGTTTACAACTGTTGCGTAGGCATAGTGCTCACCGTGCTCCAGAAAGGTCATCCCTCTAGGTTTTGTTAAAGTTCTTCCTTTGGGTTGGGTTTGCTTGTCAGAATGGCTTAGGCACAGGCTGGTGATTGCCTGTGGTACGGTTCTGTGCTGTGCCACTAATGTCTGGACCTGCATGCATGATGTTCCCCTGAACCCCTGAGCAGAAGCTTCAGGCTTACCCACTTAGAGTGTACCTAATCTGAACCTGGCTTGGGTAAGTACCTGAACTATGATTACCTTGTCCTTCCTGTTTGGGAGCTAGAGCAGAGCCCGTGCCCATGCCTGGCACACTCTGTTTCTGCCTGCTGCACCTTCCAGCAGCTCAGAGGAACTCTCTGAATTTATCTGGACAGAAATAACTGCTGGTTTTTCATTTTGGTTTGTGTTTTTTTTTTTTTTTTTTCCCCCCCCACTTGTCTACCCACAGGAGCATGTGAGCATGCAGTATGTATGGTAAAGTTTCTTTCACACATAAAAGGTGTTAAATAGCTTAAGTAAACAAGCAGAGTTTTTGAATTTGATTTCATTAATGAAAGATAGTTTTGTTAGTGCTGAAAAGGCAGATATTGTGATACGTGCTTCGCCATCTGTATTTTCATTTTTTTTGACATGTTTTGCTATATACTTAACAAATTCCTCCATTAAGAAATATCTGCAATGCTGTGGTTACAGTTTTCATTACTTCGTTATAGATGCTTCCCACTTTAGTCAAGTGTAGTTCTAACGTTGCATAATTGCACAGAAGGGTGAAGACTTACAACTAATGTCTACAATTGACTTGCTTTCATAAAGTAGCAATTTTTGCAGAATTCATCTGCAAAACGGAAGAGTTATCATAGCCACGGTTGTTTTTATGTGAGATAGACTTAATGCCATTTTCTAAGTAATAACTTTGGATGCCTCCTGTTACTAGCATTGTTACTTTTTTTTCTTTAAGGCAGCAACTCACCCTGTAAAAAAAGTGGCGTTAGGGAAAATTTTAAAGCTATGTGTATGGAAAGGTATTCTTTCATCTCTCCATAAAAAGGTAGGGGCTTCTTGTTAGAGGCCTGCCTTTGTTGTTGCTTGTGACTTGATTCTCATGTTTAAGCTGTATAAAACAGCCCTTCTCAGTGCAGGACAGCTTTAAGTTGTTACAGCTGGAGCAGTTAGCTTGCTTGTTAAATAGAAAAGCAATAATCTAAATGCTCAGTACTGGAATTTTTAGTTTTCCAACATAATAGTAGGCTTATAGACGATGTGTGCAAGGTGCTTTGTTGTAATTTTGTGTCAAGTTCAGTTTTTGTTATGGGGAAGAACTGGGCTTGCTTTATAAGCATCTGCATAAGAGGAACTGGAGTTGGGAGGATGTGATAAATGTGAAAGCCTTTGGTATCAAAGTAGAATTAGAGGATTAGAACAAACTTCTCCATCCAACTTCCTGCAGAAGTATTAGACTCTGCAAGCATGGCTTTCTGAATTTGCATTCCCCTTAAATGAGCTGTGTTGAGTATGTTCTGAAAACATGGTAATTCAGTGATAGTCAGTTGTATTTATACATTTTTTTTCACCACTTTGATAATTAGATAACATGTAGTCAGGGTATTTACAACTTCTATATTTAGAATCATTCTGATTTACATTTTGCCTTAGCTTTTGAAATGTATCCACTTTCATTTTGTCAGTGATGTTCAAATGCCAGTAACCCTGAGGTATAAAGGGTGATAGTCTAGCAAAAAAGGGAACTTACCAGGATTTACAGGTCTGCCCAGGTGCAAGAACCTTCTAATACTACATTTACTGGTGGAAAAGTATGAACAAATTGTTCTTCATTGATAAAACCCCTAGAAAATAACTTGGAAGAATAAATGCTGCTAGAGGATACTATGCTCAAGTGAGGTTTTCAGAATTATCAGTCTCAGAGGAACTTCACTGGGTTCACTGTAATTTTACCTGTTTATGTAGTTCTGAAAAGTTTCATCTTTGCTTATTGAAATTACAAATGAAAATCACTTTCTCATTTGTAAGAGATGATGGAAGACTCTGTAATCAGGAGTGATAAGGAAAGGCTGAATGGTGCTCCAAATGCTCCTTGCCTCTTCCAAAAGAAATGAAGAGGCAGTAATGAAACTAGTAGATTTGAAACAAAAAAGGGAGGTTGAGTTTTCTTTAGTTTTATTCCTCTTCTGCACAGAAACACAATGTGAATTTTTTACTGCAAAGTGCTGCGGGTGTTAAAAAGTTTTCTCACATTCAAAGGGAGACAGGACAAGATCACAGAAGAAAATATTTGATTGTTGCTGAACACACGAACACATCTGACCCAGAATGTCCTGAGAAACAGCTAGCAAAGCAGGACAGCACTTGAACAAGAGAAAGTCTTGCATGCCTCTCCTACTGTTATCTTCTTCCCCAGGCATCTAGCATTGGCCACTGTTGGCGGCAGGATTGCAGATTAGCTGAATGTGTGGGGTCTGATCCAGTACAGCCATTCCTGTCTTCTGCCTGAGCTCGTGAGCTGTTTTTCAATCTTTATACTTCTGTATCTGAGGTTACTTTCATCAGAAACAGAAGCTTGTGAGTTGATTTCACTTAAGGATATCTTTCCTACCTGAAGATTTATGGTTTGGTTGGTTTTTTTTACCCCCAGAGTACTTCTCATGAAAAATACAAAGATGTGTTTGACTTGGTATTGGTATTTCTGTAAATGTCAAAGACATACACTGAGTGAAACAGATTGACTTGCATTCTATTCCTGAGAAAGCCAGAAATCAAAATTTCAAGCTGAGTATAAAATGTATGAAATGAGAAATATTTTGCTTTTGAAGTGATGGTATGTTGAGGTAAATCAGAGGTGCTGGTAGAAAGGTTGTTTGTTTTCCTTGTCTTTGAAAGTGCTGGTTAAGTATCTAGTTATCAATGGCTGCCCACCTTGCATTAGATCGAAAAAATGCTTGCAATCAACTAAATTTTCACTGCTTTTATTTTTTTATGGTAAGCATGCAGTATCTGTGCTCTGTCGATGAAGAAACCAGACTACAAAAAATAAATTTGTAGGTTTTGATCCTAAAACTGAAATTCTAATCCCCCTTGCATAAACATGTGAATAAAAATAATGTAGCTTCAGGAAGTACTGGATGCTCACATTCAGATGCTCAGGAGTTCTGACAACATAAGCCTTTTCTGAGATGCTTAAATATGATTTGGGAGCATAACTCCTCATCTAGATTTAAATTTTGGCATAAGCTATTACCAGAGGGGTGGTAGAGTTGGTATCAAAGGCAGGGGCAGATGGAAGGAGTGCAGCCATTCAGTGAAAACATTGCTCCATCCACAGCTCTCCAGGGTAATCCTGTTGCAGAACCAGAAAAGGTGGAGTAGTAGCCTAAGAAAAATAACCTAGCAGTGATATTAAGGGCTTTAGTCTCAAAGTCTTTGGAGGGAGTCTAATATTAAACAGACTCTTTAGAGAGATGCATTAGAGATCTGGCTTTTGAACTTTGAATTTGACAGTGACTTTTTATTTGTCAGTGGCATATGGAAAGTTACAGAATTTCTACTCGTGCTGGGTCTTTTGTGCATTTTTCTGAAGCTGGAAATGGATCAGAAGAGTTAAGGATTCCTAACTGTGATAACTGCCTCTTTTCATATGTTATGCAGACATTTATATCTATGCTATCTTTGAAGCTTAAGTTCATACTATTTGAATTTTCCTTTCAAAAGTTGTGTGGGTAAAGGTTTAAAATTCTGTTAAATTTGAAATTCAGTCACTAGTTTCTAACAGTCTTTGAGTAACTCAGTTTTCCAGTATTAATAGGCAATGTATGGTTGTTTTATAACAATTAAGCAAAAGCTTCACAAAGGAAAATAAACTCAATCAGATAACGTATGTACCCTGACAGCTCAATGTGCATTTTCTCCAACATTAATTTGCACTTCTATATACTGATCTGAAGTCAAAATGCCTCAGTGGTATATCTGTGTTGCAGCTGACTACCCTAAATCTAAAGTGCAGATTCATTTTAACTCACTTTATATTCTTGATTCATTGTTTTTGAGGAGGAAAAACCAATACTTACTTTCAGCTTTTAAATATTTATTTAATTTTACAGTGATGTAAAATTAATTTTGAGGAATATGTACACAGTGTTCTAACAGCTGGGAAACATACAGAGAAGGTTTTAAAGCACTTCTGTTTATATATTCCTGTTTGTAACAGTAATATAAGTAGATTTCTGCTTTTACATGGCTTTGACTTTTCAAAGCGTCTTGATTGTCTTCGCCAGCACATAACCCCAAGTAATTTATTTGTATACTTTATAAAGTTTGCAAGAAAACAGCATTTGAAATCTTAAATGCTCATGTTAAAAATATTTCTAGAACACAAAGATTGAGAGGAAGTTTCATTCTAAAAATCCCTGTGTCTTGACTTTCTGTCTGGGAAACCAAATTGTTTTACCAGTTGTGAAATATTTCAGTTGATGCACATGCTCATTGCTAGTTAGCAAAGGTCACATTTTTCTAAGAAACTAGTACTTTGAGATTGAATTACCTTGTTTGGAGGATGTTATTTTGCTCAAAAGTCATGTTGAGTTGAAGAACTTTTCATGAAAGAGTTTAATAAGTGGTAACTGTACCAAGAACTGTGGTATTGTTATAATTACACAGACATCTGAGACAGAGATGAGAAGAAAAACCAGTTTGTCTGAGTTGTTTCCAGATGCCCTAAACTACCAGAAGACTTAATTGCCTTATGGGGGCCAGGCTTGTGGAGAGAGCATATATTTTGTGAGATAAACCTGGGAGAAACAAAGTTCTTGCAACCTATTGATTGAAGCTTCCTATGAATACAATGGTCTCTAAGAAGGAAGGTGCAGGGAGAAAGGCAGGAATTAAGGTATAAGATACAGAGAGAAGAGTAAACTCCAGAGCAGGCACAGGAGCTGAAGTGGTATAATTAATATACTGCTGTTTTCCTCAGCAGCAGGATCCTGCAGTGCAAACCAGATACTTTCACCCCCATCCTCAGTAACTTGGAAACCAGTATCATTGTTAAAGATAAGCAATTGTTTTTACTTCAGAACCACCTCTCCCCACCCCCCCAAACTACTTTTTCATTTGTGTTTGGCTTGACAGACAGTCCTTGGACTTCGGTTAACCTAATCCAAACCCGAGTTTGTTTCTAACATACAACCAGCCAGAACAGACATCTGACATAAATTCTTAAAATACTTTTTCTGTGTACTCTTATGCTTAACACTTTTACAGTCTTATCATAAATTTTTTCTGATGTGAAGGAAGCATAACATTTACATATGAGGATATATTTCCACAGCTGAAGAAATGTGCAGGCTTGTAATTCCAGTTTAGTCCCGGCAGTCTTTTAATACAGTTTATATTGTGGAGTCACTGTCAAATATTTTCATTTTTATGGTTTGAAGGCTGTGTTGAATGAAATTTTCTGAAACTGGCCTTTCAGAGAATCTGATGTCCCGTGGTCTGGTGGACCTGTTCTTTTTTATCGAATTCTGGATTGTATCTGATGTGAAGTAATAGACTATAGGGTCAAAACAGCAGTTTGAAACAGCGATGCACAGAGTGATGGGGTACATAGTCCTGACTGCAGTTACCACAGAACAATTAATCCAGGTCTGTGTTCTCATAAGGGAGTAAAGTATTAAGGTAATGTTATAAGGCACAAAGCAGAAGCAGAATATCACCAAATGGACAAAAATCATTTTGAGTACCTTTTTCTTGCTTAATTTATTCCGACTTAATGTAAGGGGTTTATTCAAGGTCCGTAAGACCATGGTAGAGCAGGTCACGTTCAAGATGAGGGGAATGAAAAACCCAACGATTTCGATGAAGATAACAATCCGGGATAAGTAGGTTTTCCACGTGTCCTCCGAAAAGTTTTCAAAGCAAGTCCTTTGTTCGGTATTATTCCGGCGATTTGTAGACTGGAAAAAGCTCGCTGGTGTGCTGCCTGCTAACACTGTTATCCATACTGCAGCACAGACAATTTTTGCATTCCTTTTGGTTCGGAGAGTCTTGGATCGAAAGGGGTGTACTATAGCTAAAAAGCGATCTACACTTATGCAAGTCAGAAATAAAATGCTCCCATACATATTTGTATAAAAGAGGGTGACGGAAATCTTGCACAGAATGTCTCCAAACGGCCAGTTTCTCGTTACGAAATAATAAATCCTGAAGGGTAATGTAAACACAAAAAGCAGATCCGATATTGCTAAATTAAGCATGTAAGTTGTAGTTTCATTTCGCACCTTTAATGTACAAGTAAAAATGTAGATAGCAACACAGTTTGCTATGAGGCCGAGAACAAACACCATACTAAAGATACAGCCATATAAAGTATATTTAAAGGAGTCCTCAGTGGAACAATTAGAGCTTACCATTATAATGGTATATTAAAGATTCCTGTGATTTGGAGGTTTCTCTGGTATTTTTATTGCAACTTTTGTAAAATTCCAGGAGAACTTGTAGATATATTTGAGCTGTGTAATTGGCAAGTTTGTTGCACTGTAAAGCTTCAGGAAAGAAACACAAGCTCTGTAGCAGGGGAGTACATCTCCAGCAGTGGTCACCAGGAGGTCACTCTTCCCTTCCAAGTGCTATTTGTAATCACATAGCCGGTCTTCAGAAGTCAAAAAACATATCATTTGTGGCTGCTGAGTTCATCCCAAGGCTTGCTTAGTTCCATTTCCCCCTTGGTTCAATGAAGCTGCTGTAAAACTTTCTGCCTTACTCTTGGCTGCAGATTGTGGTGGTGAACTCTTGTCCATTCAAGCTTGCTGGGCATGTACGCTTTAGAAAATGATTTCCTGGATGCCGGCAAAGCGTCAGCACTTGCATTTCTCCCTCAGCCTTCTTTCTGCAAAACAAGCTTTCCAGCTCCTGGGAGCGCTTGCATGCTTGCTCGCCCTGTGGGGTGGGAAGCAAGCTGCTTGCGAAGGCAGAAATGAAATTCCAGAGCGTGTTTGTTCCTGTAGAGCACGGCTCTTGCTTCCCGACTGCCTCTCGCCAGCCCGGCTCCGTCTGAGGAGGAGAGCAGGGAGCTCAGGCAATTTGTAGCATGACATCACAGGAAGAAGAGGTTGAACTGGCAGGCTGAAGAGTGGTTTCAATTCGGTTTGTTTGCCTTACTCTAATCTGATAATGTGTCTGCTGGGACTGTACCTCGCAGGCGTGCAAATGGTCACCAGCAGAGTGCTGCAGCTGCAGCCTCTGGTTAGTTCTTTCCATACTCCCTGAAGGGTCCTTTGTCAGTGTTGCTGGAGTGTGAAAGCTTCATTGCAAAATCTTTTTCTGCAGTTATAAGGAGACTTTTAAGTGTCTGAATAACTCTCATGCCTTAAAATTCCTGTTTATGTTTGGAGATAGTGATTATTTTGGGCTTTTATATTTGATATGGGATTAAACTAATGTTACATTTTTTGATAGATATCTTGGCTTGTGATAGATAACGCATTAAATCAACAGAAATCAGCCTAATTCCCTCAATGCACCAGTACAAACCTCAGGAAGGACAAAGTAACATTGATAGGTAATTAAATAATTTAACCAAATAATTGGTGAAAGAGAGAAGCATACAGATTATTAACCTGTGGGTTGCTCTTAGATATTCCCAGGACTGAGGTGTGTGGCAGTGGGAGGAGAAATTTTTAACTTGTTCTATATTAGAAAGCTTATCCCAATCTTCATTTCTAATCAGAAAGATGTTTCTTTTTACAGAGAATATGCTTCAATTTTTGTATAAATTTGTGGCACAGAAAGCATTTTCTTCAATTTGTAAGCACAGAATTAATATACCAAAAGAAATATTGCACTATGCAATTGTTTCTGGTAATATAAAGGAGGCCAGTTATTGTGCATCCACAAAATACTCCCATTAGCCAGTGATTAATGAGACGAAAACATGTTGTAACTAATTAAATTAAGTAAATATAAAAAGCTCTTGTTGCTTATAGGGGCAGATAGGAGATAAATCTCAGTTTAGACAGACTCATCCATTTAACAACAGGTTGGATAGACTCACTTCTGGCATCAAAACCAGTCTATTTCTAGTGCTTAGAATAACAAATCTCTTCATATCTGGCTGGGTGGCATGGTTCTTTTGAACTAGATTTTTAATCAGTTGTACCTAAGCAAAGCTCTGGGCAAAACCTTTCTAGTCTGCTGTAGAGGAGAGTATAAATAATAGCACTTCACAGGGATTTGGCATAGTTGGTTGTCTTTTTTTTTTTTTTTTTTTTTTTTCTTTGCTGCCTTTTTTAATGTAAAGTACGTCAGGCAAAATTCAGAAACATGTAAAAATGGCTCTTGCTTATTTTAGTTCAGGTTTTCTTGATAAGTTTCTTCTGTGAAACTCTTTCACCTTGATTTTGAGGTGAAAGCAATGATCTTAAGGTCCGTTCCAACCCTCACTATTCTATGATTCTTTGAATAGGCTATAACCACAAGAAACCTTTTGAACTATTTTTAAAACTCATACTTAACTGTAAAGTGTAGTGCATTTTCCACTTCTAAGCAAGAAACGAAAGTGTGAACTTTGCAGTCTCTTGTGTGTCCAACTCAACTTGTACCGTAGCATAAAGCTGTTTTACCTGGCTTTCCTCACAAAACAGTTGTTGCATGTTACTAAATTTTGTTTCTATTCCCAGCAGCCTTTCATGGTGAAAGGGCACTTTTCCTGTAAGAGTCCAAGACTTCTGCAATGGGCCATGGGACCTCTGAGCTCAGTTTTCCTGCTCTGGCATTGTTTGCACAGGAAAACTGTGTAGGGCAGGATCAGTTACTGGAACGAAAATCCCTGAAGTACAGAAATCTGACATGAAGTGTCAAAACCTCAAGCCATAATTCACGCTAAGAGAGAGAAACTGATGGAAATGAGTTTGTCTCCCATTCACTGGACTTGATTTATTGTTTGGGTGAAGGTGTGTGTGCACAGACACAAGGTGCTCTTTCTTTCTTTAGAGGAAAACAACATCTTCAGTATTAGTAACCTAATAAGTTCTTACAGTGCTTCCAAAGCCAGGAAATGCACTGTCAAATGAAGTTTATCAGATGCACAAAATGCTGTATGTAACTCCATTATTCTATAACTAATGTTACTGGTTTTAGAAACGTCACTGTATCAGGCTACAGAGATTTGTTCTCATTTCAGTTAAAGCAAGCTTATGTAAAAGAACTTGTGCTTATTGTTGCAGTGAAGACAACCCTGGCAGGACAGTATTTTCTTTGTCCTAAGTGTTGTTATTTGTCCAACTGTCTTCATGGGCTATAGCATTTTTCATCTGTTTACTGGAGTTTCTCTTTGAGCATGTGTATGTACAGGAAGGAATTAATTATGCTTCAGACGTAGGGCTGGAAGCCAGGAAGTCTGTTCTGCCTGTGCCACAGATTGCTGCTCCAACCCTGGCAAAGTTTTCTATGATTTTATGCTTTTTAGCTTCCCTCTGTGTAAGAGCTCATTCACTTCTTCACTGCGATGTGAGGCCATCTTAATTGTTAAATATGTTTTGGAGTCCATGGATTATAGAATATAGAACAGTTTGGGTTGGCAGGGACCTTTGGATGCAGAACTCTCTATTAAATATGATCCTGAGATAATTACAGTAGCTAGTGAATAGCAATAAAATGTGGGAAGGTTAAAATTTTGTATTTTTATGTTAAATTCCTGCCAAGCAACAGGATCTCTTGAGAGACTTGATTCAACTCTCTAAGTCTATGGGGAAGGAGGTGCAGAGAAGGCAGGGTTGGGAACTTTGACCTTCTCAGCTACCTTTCAGGAGCTGCCTGCTCAGATGCTCATAAGTCACTGTAAGACTGCTTCTGGTAAGTGGTTTACTGCTGCCTTAAAATGCAATGATGGTGTCCACCTACAGAGACAGTGTGAAGTAGTTAGCGCACTGAAAATTCCCTTTATTTCCCGTTAAAATTTTCCAGTGTAATAGGGAAGTCTTTAAATGAGCATTAAAAGACTTATTTTTATCTAGCCAGGCTAATCCTGTGTAGTCAGTTAAAGACTCCTCCATATCCATATGGTTAGCTTAGTACAAATGGAACTACACATACAAATTACACGTAAAAGAAAACTCTAAGTATTTTCTGCTGAAAGCTTGACTGGCCTTCTAGAACCAGTTTTCCTGATTAGTTTTTGTTTTACTAGCCATGTTCTAATACATAACTGCCAAAAATCTTTCAAATATTAAAAACTTGAAAAAGGGCAGGAGAAGCTAAAGTATTTGGGCTATGAGTCTGTCAGGTTCTCTCAGTTAAAATAATTTCTTTATGTGTGTAGTTGCTTAAAAAGAGAAAAGGAAGTTCAGAATAAAACAAAAATTCTCCATTCCTGTGCATTTGGAATCCTTCTCTCTCTTCTTTGGAGTTGTTTCCATTTCCATTATAGGAAGCACGGCTGCTCCTCTCCTGCTTGCAGAAAGAGGAAACTATTTTTCTCCTTTTGTATAAATCCAGGCTCCTAGAATTTCTTCGTTGTTTCCCTTCCCCCCCCCCCATTGTTGGAGACGAGGGCTTTTTAATCCTAAATACATGAATAGTGAAGGTATTTTGTTGTTGCAGTCTCTCTAAATGACTTGAGAACAGTGGATTACTTTGGGTCTTTGCTCTTAAAAATAGGTGCAATCAATACAACAATCACACTTTAGGAAATGCCACTTTTAGTCAAATTCTAGTTCTGAAACACTTCACAGGATTTGTTGTATGTCTGTGTGTGGGTAAGTAGTTTCTTTTAACCACTTCAGTTAGTTACATGAAGTCCCTTCCTTGCTGTCCTTTATGTACCTGTTTTTATAATGAGGACTACAGAAAACATGTTTTACTTAAGGAATACTGTGTAAATGCTGATAGAGGCAGAAAGGAAAATCAGTATGTGTTGATTAATAATTTTTAAGCAACTAAGAGGCAAATAAGTATATTCTGTTGCTTTCCTAGCTGGAACCTCTCCTTTGAAGTGGAATTTCAGGTTTAAAGTGCTGCTGTTGGGACTGTGTTCAGTCATTGCACTATCTCTTAGCGTGATATAATCCTTTAGAATACTTACAAGACTACTTGAGGCTTTCTAAATACTCTAATTTATGGGTGAACTTCTTAAGAGAATGAGAAAATAGGAGAATCTTTAAAAATACTGATGATTTAACATTCTTTTTCTTGTTTCATTTTGATTTTGTGTAGAAGTTTTTCTGAAGCAGTCTTTTGGAGCAGCTTTCCATGCCCAGTGATCTAGAACTTTTCTCTGTGTCCTGGCAATTGTCATAAAAGTTCTGAAGATATTTTTAGAATATTTAGTTTCAGAAAATATTATATGTACCCTCTGCTTTCATTTTGGAGCTTGTTCTTGGCATTATTTGATTTGTTGTCCACCATAATTGAGAGAGAGACTGAAAAGAGGGGATTGATTTTTATTTTTTTAGAGCTCAATACTGCAAGTTTGACAGTAATTTTTTTGATAGCACTAACAGAAATGGACAGTGTCTACCAGTAAAAAGAAGCTTTGTGATCTCAAAGGTCCAGTTAATGCCAGTGAACACGTTAGGCTTACCTGCAATATGTAAACAGTATTGTAGAATATGCAGATTGGTTGTTTGCATTATAAATGCCCATTGGAAGTTACAGCAGTGTTTTAGGCCATTGACAGATGACTGATAAATATTTTCATGAAGGTTCTTGAGTCGTACTTTTCATGTAACTCAGGGAAAGGCCCAGCACCAGTGTTTGCTTATATTCTCAAACGTTTTGATGTGCAAAGTAAACTTTTCTGAGAAAGTGCTTATAAAGATATCTAGTGGGAGCAAGCAGTGACTAGGTAAGATATTATCAACATGTCCGTTTGTTATCTGATACATTTAAAATATTGATTCCTACTTCCCTGTAATATATGCAGCAAGAGCAGTTAAGAAATGCCATATACTTACCCCTCCCTGCAGCCTCGACTTTCGAATCTTCATTTTCTGTAATTAGGAACAGTGTGTGTGTATGTCTGATAGGGGTTGCTGATTTAAGCCCCTGGGCCTTTATATAGTCTTACTTCAAGGGAGAACTTACTTTGCGCGAAGAAGAAAATCACCATTTCCATTGCATCTTTGGAGTAATTTAACGAGCCCACTTGGCAGGATAGGAAGTTTGAAAGACAAGCAAATGGTTCTGCTGCTGGGTAGTACAGTAGTTCTCAGAGGCCCCATAGTGTATTTAGTAGACATTGTACAGATGTTTGTTAGGGACAGTGGCATTGAGAGTTGGCAGTTTATAACAGGTATCTTACTGCTTTAAAGATAATCCTTTCAGAATTCACCTCTGTAGAAGAGTTGATTTTATATTTTTTTTTACGTGAACATTTTTTTTCTGTCCCCCAGTCTTTCTTAAAAATGATTTTCCATTTCTGGTGGGAGGGAGGAAGGTGTTTGATGGAGAGCTGTGTAACTGGGATTGGAAACTGTTTAATCCATCTGACCATGCTCTGCATATGCAGTTCCTCCTGCACAGTCCTGTCAATCAAAATGTTCTTTTAGCTGCTTTTGCTGTATCCTGTGCTAGCTGTGCTGAAGGCTGTAGGTGTAGCTGGAGTCTTCATGCCAGCAAAAGGTGTGTTTTACTCCACATCTATACAGTCCAAGCATGTTAAGTTTCAGTATTACACTCTGTGCTGATGGCAGGAAATACTCAAAGTAGAAAGTATGTGAAAGGTAGGTTTAGGAGAAATGGCTACACTGCAGTTCAGGTTTGTTTTTCTAGTGCAAATAAGCAGAGAAGCTGTAAAATTCAACAGACTTCAAATTGCATCTTTCTCTGTGTAATGTGTGACCTTTACACTCTCTGGAGTTTGAAAGGGAAACATTTTGGGGGGCTTTTATAAGCCTGGCAGTTTAAAATTCCTTGGAGGGAGAGGAAAGCTTCCAAGTCATGGCAACCTTCCTGCATTTGCTTAAGCCATAGCAATTAAACAGTACCAAGTTCGACATGGTTATATGTAACTTCAGTAAAATGGAGTTCACGTATTTCAGTCAAATCCTGCCCAATGGTAGTTCATGGCAGGATCAAGTTTTAAAATTAGTATGATGCCTTTTGAAACACTGATCAGTGAGCTTCTGTTCTGAATTTGCAAATAAGATACCACATCCTGATTGTAGTACTAGCAGAAAGAGCTTGAAATGCTTTTTATTGGAAAACATATTGACAAATGTAAGGTTTCTGTGAGAATGTTTCGGTGAAATTTCTTCCAAAAAGGCTGACTGAACTTAAAAAACAATAAAAACTTCAGAAGCTAATTTAGTTTTTCTCAGATTTCAGGAAGTAAAACTGGGAGCAAGACTTCGATTTCCTCAAAATAGGATGCAAAACAGAGTGGTTTCATCAGAAACATTGAAACTTTGGGTTTGCTCCCTTTAAAAATGACCGAGAGTTTCTTGGTCAAATAGAAAAGCAGTTTGTTACTGAAGGATTTCACGTTTTTCTTGTGTGAATTACAAATATCTTGCTTTTTCATGAGGCCAAGAGAAACATAGGTTTCAATTTTTTGGCGATGTACCATGTCAGCCAAGTCAGTTATACTGCTTTGCTGGTATGTGCGCTTCATGTATTGCCTAATGCTACCGATACATTACTTCAGTCACATTCATTCTCTTTTGTACGTGTTGCAGTTTTCAATTACATGCCAATAGAAATAAAACGAAAAGATAAGTGTTCAAGGAGCAAGTGTTACACAGGGGAAGGAGAGAGCAAAGGCTGTGCAAATGTCTTGATTTTCATGAACACATCCACTCCCTACACTTGGGAGTATCTGAGCAGTCCCCACCAAAGCATCAAAAGTGCTCTCAATTTTGGCATTTTACGCTTCTGGTTGCCCTCCTGGGTCTTGCAAGGAGCCTCCAAACCCAGTGTAGGCTTCAGGTTCCAGAACGGCTGGGTGAGGGGCTGCAGGTGGGAAGATTGGATGTTGAGTCTGGGTCTGTTAATGTAGCACAAGGCCTCCCAATAGGGAGGGAAGTTTTTGCATCAGTGCTATTCAAATGTGAAGCAAGGGATCTGATATGTGGTATTTCAGGAAAAAAAAAACCAACCATGATCCTTGTCTTTCTATAACTGCTGATTTTAAAACTTGCAGAAGATTAATGTTGTTTTCTTAGATCCCTGTGAAGTTTTCCAAATAGAAGTGTGCTGAGTTTTAAGCACAAGGTTGTGTTGTTTCCCTGGGTATCAGCAAGATCTAATTTGCTGTTGTACTCCAGAACTCAGGCACTTTTGTCCACAAACACATTTTCTGTAAAGTCAGTTATCTTTATGGTCTACTCTTACAGTTATGTAATTCAGACACCTAAAAGGGAATAAAAATAGCTTGGTCTAATTTTTAACATGCTTGAAGAAAGTTAAAAATGAGAAGGATAAACTGGCAACAAAAATCTTATGGTACCTGACTGTACTGTAACGCTGTGCATCTGTTGTTAGTCAGATAATCCAGAATGACTGTGTGTCAACTATTTCCAACCGTTCTTTCTACTGTCCCCCAAACTGGCAAGGTGAGAGGAAGTAGCTCGTTTTATATGAAGTAGTAACTAGCAATTGTCCTCTATGACATCCAGTTATTGTGTTACATTATACCATTGTATTTACACAGACAAGCATTTAGGCTTGACCTTATGGTGTAAACTGGAAACCAGGTGTTTTAAAGCACTATAAATCAGTAATTTCTTGCATTATTTTGCTCTGAGTATCTAAGGAGGAAATGTTTTGCCTTCTACCATGGTTTGCAGAGCCTGAGCTAGCCTTCACTGATCAGTCTTCAAGGAAAGATTTTCGGTGTGGCCAGGAAAAAGGCACTGAATATCTCATGTCTAGCATTATTTTCTGTGAAATAATACTGGCCTAATTTGTAGAGATGTTAGTTTGAGCTTCCTGAGCTTGTTCCTGAGGTCCAAGTGACCATAGCTATAGCTTACCACACAGACACACACACTTGGATCTTACATAAATTGTTTAGAGTTTTTTGCCCCTTTTTAGTGTTTTTGCCCTTCTTTGCTAGCTCAGCTGCTACTTTGGTGTTAGAAAAAAATTAAAGCAGATACGTTGCATTGTATTAAGGTTTCTTTAGCCTTTGTTAAGGATCCTTGAGTAACTCCGTGATACTCCACATTTTAGTTTAAGATACTTCTGACTCCCCATCATTTACAAGGGGATACTCATGTTTGACAATTAGTTACGTTTTCCGTCTCAGATTGATGGAAACCTGATGCTGACATACTAATTTTAGACTTGTTTCTGGTATGGTTATACGAATCAACAGTTCGTAGCTCAGGAAGTCAACTAGTGCTATAGATCAGTGAAGTTGCCCTCAAGAGGAATGGGTGGGAGTGAAGCGATAACTGGAAAAAAGCCAGGGCGGTAAGGAGATCAGCACTTTTTTTAGTAGCAAGTACTGTAATTTCTGCCTCAGAACTAACTGCAAAAATTTGAGAGAGAACGGTAGGAAAACCAGTAAATGTTAAAATACTGGGTTTGTGAAATTATTATAAAGTAAGTATAAAAGGGGTAGAACATCAAGAAAAATAGATGCTAGTGTCTTTCAGATCTGTTTCAGATCTGGTTTTGTTTCAGAGCTGTTCAGACAAGTTAATGAAAAGTTTGGGGTGTTTTGAGTGATTCTTACGCTTTTCTATGTCACACAGTCAACATTCAATTATTTCTTTTCAGTTTGGGAAGAATGTATTTTTAATGAGGACTAAACAATAGCCGAAGACTTTTCTTGACCTTCTCTTGTTAATCTGATCTCCAGTGCACTACTCCTTACCTCTATTATACCATATTTTGTCTGCTCATGAAATAACAGCTTGTAAAGCAGAAATGTTTAATTAGAGACATCTTGTTAAATTCTGTCACAGGAGTGCTCAGAAGCTCTGCATATACTTCTGCTTTGAAAACTAAGCACAACACAATGCCAGGTTTTTTCTGCCTTGAGCAAATAGTAGGTGTAGACCAAAGTAACTGGGCTTGAGATACTCAGTAATGGTAGTCACAGAAGCACTGGTGCAAATGAAGATCAAAACTCATCTTAAGGGTTGGGTTTATGCCAAAAAATGTAGCTGATAGTTTTGTTACAACTTCAGATTTTTCTTTCTTTACTTTGTCACGTATAGTTTTCTTCAGATTGAAATATTTTTTTAAAAGTGGTTGATAAATCCATCACATAAAAGTTTTCCTGCTTGTGCTGCCTTCCTTTGTTATCAAACATGGCAAATTGTTTTTGGAACTCCAATTTCTTTGTCATATATTTTCTTTCAGATTATATGAAGCACATTACAAGGTATGCCAGGTTGAATGGGGCTTTAAGCAACCTGACCTAGTGGAAGGTTTCCCTGCTTCCAACACAAACCATTCTGTGATATTTATAGTCCTTTTTGTTTTTAAATATCATAGAGCATCTGCTCTTAATGGTTTCAGGATGTGTACCATCCCCTAGCTAATGTTACTTTTTCTAGAAATTTGGTCTTTTGGTACGTGCAGCTCATCCACATCCTCTGCAGATTATCTGTTGTATCTTTTCTCGTTCAATACATAATTCGTTGATTCCTTGGTTATGTTGGTAAAAGATACTGTCCTGCTTTTTCAAAAACTGCTGTCTGTAAAGTTTCCTGGCCCACTTACCACTTTTAGCTAGTTTAAGAGAATTGGTGGTGGTATGTTGTACCTAAATTTGTCCAGCTAATGAGAAACTAGAAAGAACATGAGACTTGAAACTGAATTACTGGCTTTAACTGAAAATCCTAAGAGGCATTTCATTGTCATGTCTCCACTTGTATTTGGAAAAGTAATTCCTGGAACTGCTCTAAATGGTTGTTCTGGGAACTGTGACTCTGTAAATCAGTTAAAAATGAAACTGCTAGAAAGTGTGGTGTGGTAATAGGCGATCTGATTGTTACAATAAAAATGGCATAAGTAAATTCTTGTTACTGAGATAGACATTTTGTGACCTTAAAGTTATTCTAAAGAAAGTAAGTCCTTGAGAGCTGTTTTGTTCTTCACTGTAATATTTTTTTCATATATGGATGTAAGTATAGAAGAATTGTTCTTAAATCTGTGTGATGTCAGTTAATGTCATGGTCCTTTAAAACATCTCTACTTCCTTTTCTGAAAAAGTCTTCACAGTCTCTAGTGTTTTCACAGTTTAAGGTTGTTGATATAATTCTCAACCTCAGGATTTTTGGCAGGACATTTTGTTGCTGACTGATACAATTTCCGACAGTCAAATGGTTCACATTGGGTGGATTTTAGTTTGTCTCATACATGTTTTCTTGTGCAGAGGGGAGGGAAAACATATCAGGTCAGTTTGTCTCTGAGACCTTTGGGTTTCACCTAAAAAATCTTGAAGTAAGATTTGCCCCAGAATTATGTTGCAGCCTAGTTACATGGGGGAGCTACTTCAGATATAGACTGGTTCTGTAGCACCAGTGCCGGTGCAGAACCCACATCCATCTAGAAGAGGCTTGTAGCAATTGCTTTGGGGGGGAAAAAATCCAAACCCCAAGTGGCATACAAGCCTGCAATGCTATTTGCTTGGATAATGTTAAGCAAAAAAATAAATGGTAAGCGTTATTGTATTCTGTAGTGCTTTGTGGTTAGGGTTTGCTTTTGAAGTAAAGTCAATTTTCCACACTCAGCTTTTGTAGCAGTTACTTCCACAGCTAAACACTTGTGCTGTATGATAAAGGAGTTGATTTTGGCTTTCAGTCCTACTACTTGATAATTAGTTTGGTGACTCTGATCCACAGGCTACTATACTGGCATAATAACTCTGTTTTATTTTTCTGCTAATAATTCTTTAAGCTTTGACTTCTGAGTGTTGATTTGGGGTTTGCAGACTTAGTCACAGTAACTCTAAATATATATATATATTTAAAATAATGGTAACATTAGAGACCTTGTTAAAAATATAAATTAAGGTGATTTTTGTCTGTTTATTATTTTTGCTTTTAGTGTCATTGACTATTATAGCTATTTTATCATCCTGTCATTGAAAGTTACGAGATCTTTTTTGCAGTGATTTTATTGTTCCTAAGACTGAATAATTTTGTGCTTCTGGCAGCCTTATGTTCCCTGTCCCTTCCACATGTCCTTGTCAGTTGTGAATGTTAAACAGAGCAGTCTCAGCAGAAAGCATGAAGACTTCACTGATAACCTCTCTTCACTGTGAGAATTGACCATTTATTCATACTTTCAACATCTGTCATTTAGCTACTAACTGCATTTTTATCTGCCCTATAGCAGCACTTTCTTTGAAGACCCTTACCTGAAGGAGTTTCTGACTGGAAGATACGGAGATATTCTGCAGGATCACCTATCCATCCCTGGCAGTGTTTAAGGCCAGGTTGGATGGCGTCTTGGGTGACACGGTTTAGTGCAAAGTGTCCCTGCCCATGGCAGGGGGGTTGGAACTAGATGATCTTAAGGTCCTTTCCAACCCTAACTGTTCTATGATTCAGAGATGTGTTGGCTGCTTTGGAGAAGAAATCTGGTGATTCGTGAGGCATGACTTCCCTTTCTCTGCCATGGTACTACCACTGAAAGATAGTGTCTCATGTCATCCTCCAGCTGCTCATTTCTGTCTCTTCATTCATGCAAACATCTGCATCGCCATAACATAAACTGGATAGGGGAGCTGCTCTGAATGCAAAACTAAGGCCACCCTGCCAAATGTGCTTATGTAAAGCAACAAAACACCTCCAACTAAATAAACCCAACAAATCCTCAGTTCCCTGGACCAGATCTCCAACTCTGTTGATACAAGAAGGATTGAGGATGGTGGGGAGGAGAGAGGGAGTTTACAGGTGATGGAGAAGTTTGGGACTGTGTCTTTTGGTAGACTTCTGGCTTGTACTGACATTGGAGTGTTCGTGAAGTTAAGGCTTTAATGTGCTGAACTTCTAAGTTACTTAGTGACCTGGCTTTCCTTCTGTGACTGGAGAGATTTGAACTTCTTGTTCACTAGGCCTTCAAATAGCTTTTGATAAGAAATCTCAGTTTCTCCCATTAGAGATGCTTGATTTCATATTAATAAGTATCTGTATTCAGTAGAGACTGCCTAAATCTGTTCCACATTTCCACAATGGGTCCTGTGTGCCAGACCAGCGCAGTTATTCTTTTTAGAATCATAGAATAGTTAGGGTTGGAAAGGACCTTAAGATCATCTAGTTCCAACCCCCCTGCCATGAGCAGGGACACCACACACTAAACCATGTCGCCCAAGGCTCTGTCCAACCTGGCCTTGAACACCTCCAGGGTTGGAGCATTCACAACTTCCTTGGTAAGCCATTCCAGTGCATTTCATTCCATACCAGCATTTTCTGGTACAGTAACTCTATTAAAAAAAATAAAAATTATTAAAATATGCAAAACTGGAATATTGAGAAAACTGAACTTGAAAATTCCAAACAGGCTTGAGGCTAGATCAGCTGCTCACGTATTTTGCATCAAGGATTTCAAATAATCAAGGTTTTCCTTATTTGCAGGTGTTAGTATGTGCTTGTTATTTCCTCCATAGTTTATGACTTTCTAAGTGTCTTGTTTGAGAAAGAAAAGCCTATCAAAATATCGCTGTCAAATGACCAGAACTAATTAACAGTCACTGTTTCTTTTCTGCCTTTTTTTTGCACCTCTGTATACAAAGCATTAGATAAAAGTAGATCCTCACAAAGCTTGATGACAGTATTACTCAATCTTAAATGCTGGAGACGAGTAAGGTAGGAATAGGACTTGTATTAAACATACATTTGCTCTAAGGAGTTAAAAGCAGCTCTGTCGGTATTCTTACATGAATTAAATCATTAACACAGCAGTTGTTAATGTTTTTCTTTATAGATTTTGTAAGAACAAGCCTTAATAGGAACATAATTTATCTGACACAACTCATGTGAAATTAAAACATGGTCCTTAATCTTACTGGATTTTTATGGTAAATACTATTTAAATTTAGACTATGAAGTATGTTTTGCTTTGGCAGGCCTAAATTATTTCAGAATTCTAAATACCATTTGTCACATGAAGCTTCTGAAAACACAGTTGCAAGCAAAAGTCAGCTTTCTGGGTATGCAATTCTGTCATGGGAAAGAAGGGTGGAAGTAGCTCACACCAGTCCAGTCCTTGCACTTCCATTACAGAGCTCTCAATTCTAAATAAGTTTTGTTTTGCCTTGCAAAATCACAGCCATCTTTTAGCAAATTATGAAGAACATTTATTAATGTTATGTATTGTGTTGACTGATAATTTGAGCTGGTGCTGATTATTTAACAGTCCCAAGGGAGCTTGGCATTGAAATAGATACATAATTTAGTGATAAACACGGCATTGAAATCTATTGTGAACAAGTAACTAAAACCTGACAATTGATTAGAAAATTATTATAAAGAATAAAACTGTAAAACAATAGAAAACAGGCATAAGTAGGCTTTAAAATACTGCAGACTGCTAATCATCAGTGCTGAGTGAGGCTGCTGAGGGCCTTCCCCTGTGGCCAGTGAGTACACACAAACCCTAGGGTAGCTGCTCCCCAGGTTTAAGGATTTAGGTCTTCAGTCATTTCATGGAAACCAAAGTCCAGTTAAACATGTTGGGACAGAGCTGATGTAAAGACTGGGAAGCTGGGAAACACCTGTGTGTCCTGTAGTTTCACCGTAGCCAAATAAAGCTTAGCCAACAAGAAATTCTGCTTGTTTTGTCCATAAAAGGAGTTCTCAGACTGGGATAAAACCATTGCAGATGCTTGTGGTGCAGGGAAGCATCCTGCAAAGGCTCACTTAACAAAGCCCTGCTTAATTCACCAAGTTTAGCATTGCAGAGTTTTAACTTTATAGTTAGCCCTGGGTAGTGGGTGAGGGGACTGAGTCAAATTTCAGTCTTATTCTTCATTCTGATGCCAGTGGCTGTTTGACCCTGAGAAATTTTAAGCCTTAATTGCTTTCTCCTTTTTTGCACTAACAAAACAGGGCTTCTCTAGCCACTGCAGGGAAGTCTCAAATGAAAAGCAGCATTTCACTTAGTGAAATTTATTCTGTGGCTGCATCTAATAACATTAATCAAATACTGAGCATTAAAGTAAAAACTGCAGAACTCCTTTCGTGTGAAAGGAATTCATTGAAGGTGACCTGTTCACCTGAAGTGCTGCTTGAAAGCTTTAAAAAGCAATATAAAATTTGTAAAAGATAGTTTGAATAATGTTGCTTTAAAAACAAGCTACTGATAAGCATTGCTGTTCAATAAAGCTGGGCCAAGGGTTAAAGTTCTTTTGTGACTATTACTTGGTGGACTAGTGATTGGTTAGTGATATTACATTTTGCTCATTTGAGCAAGAGGTAGATTGTTGAATACCAAATAGTGGGTCTGAATTCGAATAGACTTTGCCCTGATAAGCTTGGAAACTGCAAGCTGCAGAACATGTTTCAGATTCACTAAATAAAAGTCTTTTTCGTGTTGAAATAAAAAGAAAGGAGGCAAGGTTGTAGTTAATCCCATCACTTTTGCAGGTTGGGTAGTAGGTGCATGTAAGAAAACTTGCCTCTATTTCTACATTATGGTATACTTAGTTTTTTTGAGGCAGCACGTATATTTTGCCACTTTTTTAACCACAGTGTCAATTAGTATTTGTGGGAGCCAAAAAAGATGTATTGGACTTGCTGTGTCTTGCTACACTGTCTCTGTAAGTCAACGCTTCTACACAAAGAATATATTGCTAACTGGTTCATCTAACTGATGGAAAGCAGCCGTAGATGTCATCAGTGTAAAGTTTCACATGCCAAGCAATTGATTGAACAGATTACTACCATCAGTAAATACAGGACATGTCATACTCCCCATTTTCTGCCTTTTCCTGCTTTGCTCCCAACCTTCATAGTATTGCTGCCCTGTCTTTTCTTAGTGCTTGTTCTGGCTCTGCTTGTGATTCTTTGCAGAGATGGCTTAAATCTGATTTTGCTTTTTCTGTTTGCTTTCTGCTGGTTTAATGCATCAAATTGACTTACATGGAGGTTGACTGATTGTCAAGGCTGGCAAGTAGAAGAGGAGGAGTGGAAATGATGCAAAAGTAGGCAGGTCCCTTCCATAGGTCGCAAACTGCTGTGTCCCCCTCACCTCATCTAATGAAATCACACCTTGTGTAGTGAAAATTGGAGCAGGGTTGAGAGAGGACCTGGCACTGCTGGTCTCAAGGGCTGATTTCAAACATAGTAACATTTGCTTCTGTTTCTTGACCTTTCATTCCCCTTTACCAACCCCTTTTCCTCCTACTGATGCTTTATTAAAAACAATACTTTCCTACTCCTTAATAGCTAAAATGTGAAATAATTCATTCTTAGTCAAGGAATCGAGATGTTTCAGCAATGAAGTAGTAATTGCTCTGGAAAAAAACCTTGGATTCTTCAGAGCATAGTGAAATGCTGGTGGGACTAAGAGAAAGGAAGAGGCCAAGTGGCTGGAAGAATTAGAAATGGAGAAGGTCATGTCTGTTTCCAGCAAGGGCAGCGCTGAAAGAAACAAGTGAAAAGGATATGCACTCCTAAGTATAGGGA
>NW_009918715.1:55036-81791 GCF_000696875.1 Nestor notabilis
GCCCAAGGGCTGATCTGGTTGAGAAATGCTGGAGAAATAACTGTGTGGTTATGAATCACGGGCTGATGTTTTTCTGCTGGGGACGGAACAGCTCCAACAGTATTGCCAAAATCATAGTTTAAAAATTACACGATGTGAGAAATTGTAAATCTCGAGTCACTCGTCTTACTGCTCCAAATTTTAGTTGATGCACTGCAGAAGAAAAGCGTTCTGCTGTTTATTACTAACATCAGCACAGTACTAATGTTGTTTCAGCCAGAACCTTCTCCATTCCACTTACATCCTCCTTGCATCGCCTCCTATCTCAGGCTTTCAATAGGGTCAGATTTACTCCAGCTGCCTTTCTTAACATACTGATAATTGACCTGAAATCCAAATGGGTTTTGGAACCGGGCACGGGGGCAGAGACTTAAGGTATCCAGAGTGCCTCTAACTCTTGCCAGAGGTAGCTCTGGAACATAGTACTGCAGAGATCGATATAGTCCCCAGTGCAGTGAGATGAGTTATGACCTATATTACTGTATGTAAAATATTGGGTAGGTTTTGTACCAGAAATGGTGACACTAAGTACAGCAGTAACTTTCAGTCATTGAGAAGGTGGTGGTTTTTTGCTTTCGTTATGTTGTTTGGGTTTTGTTTATTTTGTTTCAGTTTCTGAAAATGTGACCTTTTATGTGTTTTCTTGTATTGTTTGCTCTTCAGGAATGACTATTTAATAGGAAGTAATAAGAGCCTCTAGAGTAGAAGCATGTCTCAACTCTGCGGTTAGCCTATATCTAATGGATTGCTCTTGAAACAGAAAAAGTGGTGTATTTAATACTTAAAATTTTTCAGTTAAATAGTAAAAATTTACCTGACAAAATATGAGTGTTCTGGAGTATTTCAAAGCATTAATGTTCTGTTTAGGATCATAATTTTGGGGTTGTTTTTACAGAAAATGGAGCAAAATCCGTCTGGTGTGGTTGTCTATTCTCAGAATAGTGAACTGTTACTGTCATTTTTCTAGGGGTCACCTCTGTTTGATCTTATCAAGCAGTCAAAAGAACGAGAAGGCCAAACTGAACAGCCTGAGCCCACTTCCACTCTCAATCTGCCTCTCCAGCATAATCACACTGCAGCAGACCTGTAAGTGACATGTTACTACCACCCTTAATATTTAACTCCACTTGTATTGTTTTTCTACTTGTTAGGCTTGGTACTTAGGTTATGTTGGAGTGTTGTATTTGCTGCTGCTTATTATACATGTAAATCTAACTAAATCCAATCCTGAAATATTTTTTCCAAGCCCTATCAAACTTGTAATTGCAAACTGTTATCTTACTTGCCTAGGAATAAGTCCTTTTATCAGGTATTTAATCAATAACTTGAAGTTTTCATTCCAGATATGAGAATAGCACGTTAAAGGGGTAATTAATTTCTTCTAATGGGGGAAGAGTTCCTGCAAGTATTATTCATGTGAAATTATCCCTTTATCCTGTGATGCTAAGTGCTTAATACATGTTGAATCTCCAGCTATCTTTCTCCTGTGAGATCTCCTAAGAAGAAAGGACCTCCTCTAAGTGGTACTTCCACTTCAGATGGTCAGCCAGGTGTTACCCCTCAACCACAGAAGCCACAGAAATCTACCTCCCTCTCTCTGTTCTACAAAAAAGGTTTGTTGCTTCTGTAGGTGCTGAAACTGCGAAGTTATCTCTTGTTATTTTTCCTTTTGGGGTTTCGGAGCTCAACACCTCTTAAACGATTATAGTAAAATCTGTAATAAACACTGTGCAAACCCTTAGCTGCCTCTGGAAGGAACGTAGGATGGTGCCATGAGGTTAATGCATGCACTCTACACACTGTGAGTTCCAACTGAAAACCTATCTGCTGATTATAAGAATGGCATATGGGCTCAGGTGGAGGCTGCTTCTATCAGAGCATCCTGTTACCAGCAGTGACAATAGATAGGTGTTATGGGAAGCTTAAGAATTGGGCAATTGTGTGTGGTGCTTCCCCTGAACGTCTTCCCAAGATACAACTTTCGCCAGCTTAGGGGTTCTCCTCAGTCTTTTGCAATGTGTCTGTTTAGTGACTCTCGGTAGATTCATGTTCCAAATGCTTGTTCAGACTCTTTTGTAAGTGACCCAGACACACGTGCACAGCATTGTTTGGTGTGGACTCCTGTGTGTCCACTGCCTGTTGTATAAAGAATCTTTTCCATTTTCGTTGAGCCTGGCATCTACTACCTTCATTTGATGGCTTATGGTTTCTGTAGTGGGAAATGATGAACCTTCAGTCACTGTCCATCCTCCGTCATGTTCCTTTTGTTTTGTTTACCACTTTTATTACGATTTCAGTTTATTTTATTTCTCTGTTTTTGAAGTGTATCTGCTGGCCTATCTCCGACTGCGTACCCTGTTCTTTCGGCTCCTCTCTGACCATCCTGATCTGGAACCCTTGATCTGGACCCTGTTCCAGCACACACTGCAAAATGAGTATGAGCTTATGAGAGACAGGCACTTGGACCAGGTAACATTAACAAAAAAGTTTTGAAACTGCACAAAATGTTCTTCAGCCATTAGAAATAGTAACCTGAGTTTTTATTTCTCTACTGATCTCTCAAAGGAGAAATTAATTTAGAGTGAAGTCCAACATCAGGTGTTTTTAAGTACTGGTAGTGTCTTATTCTGGGATCTTCAAATACCATTTACAGCTATCTTCAAAATAATGAAAACATAACAAGTTTTCTAATAATTTGCATAAGAAAATACTCATTTTATTTGGGAAGACAACGTAGCTGATAAAAGTTTTGTTATTCAACCCTAAAATTGCAGCATATGAAATGAGTTTAAGAAGATATTATCAGCTCAAATTGATTGTCATACAGAACTAGAGGAAACAGTAGTTGACTTAAATCCTGGAAGTTCTTGCAAAGCTGAGTTGCATGCTGGTTCATAGAGCACAATCAGTAATTGAAAGCTCATCACTTAATTACTTGAAATGAAGAAGCTGAATTAATTTTCTGCATTTCCAGTTGTCTTGTCTTTTTTTCTTTTATAGATCATGATGTGTTGCATGTATGGCATATGCAAAGTAAAGAATGTTGATCTTAGATTTAAAATAATTGTTTCAGCGTACAAGGAGCTTCCCAACACAAATCAAGAGGTATGGAAATTTTTTAATGTTATCCCTTCATAAAAATTTTATAAACTTATTATTTATCTCTGTCTAAAACAAGATAAAACTATGCTTGAACCTACAAAAGAAAACTTCTGCTTCACTGTATCTCCATTTAGTGGAGGAGAAAACTGGCTCTAAATGTCTCTTTAAACATCTCACACAAATAGTTGTAACTCTCCTCAGAAAGCAAACTTCATTCCACGTTTTTACTTAAAGATACTAAGTAATAGTTTATGATACTATTTGGAGACTAGATGAAGGATTCAGGTTGAGAGCTAATAGGACTTTCAAATGCAACCCAAGTTCCTTTAAGAGTTTACTTGCATGGAGCGTTAAGGGAAGAGAAGCAGACAACTTTCTATTGAAAGAAGCTTTCAACAGAAATATGGTTAGATATCAAATAGAGATGTATGGTTGTATATCAAACAGGTGTGTATGTGTTAAAGTTGCAGGCTTAATTCTAACATTAAGAAATTCCTTTTTTTGTAAAGGCCTTACATTTTTCCATGAAACAGTAACTAAATTAATAAAAAACCCTCACTGAACAGTTAATTGAACTGTAGCATCCTTTAGTAGCAGAATTTCTCATAGAGTATTTGTGCATCTTGGCTAAACTCCAGCCTTTTGTCTCCAAGCTGAAAGAACTATTTTATCATCAGGACAGTAATGATTTTTTTTTTTTAGCCTTCCAAGGTGTGTGTACTAGTGACAGTTGTGTGTTTGAAAGTAAATGGAGCTTAAATATGGAAAATGTTGTTATCAACACATTCGCACTAAGGTGCTGTGCCACTTAAGTAGATGCTTCTACTGATGTTCATACATGTTTGGAAAAACAGCAGTTTAGAACAGTTCTAAGCAATAGTTACAATGGCTTGCATACACTACATATGCCATCTTAGCTCTTATCTGACACAGACTTTACCTATGTTTTTTTGAGTTTTTCATCCCTCTTTTTTAATCTGTGTATGATGATTTTCTCACCCTATGTAGACTTTCAAACGTGTTCTCATCAGGGAAGAACAGTATGACTCCATTATAGTTTTCTACAACTTAGTGTTTATGCAGAAGCTGAAAACAAACATTTTGCAGTATGCCTCCAACAGGGTAAGCTGTTGTGTTTGCAGTTCATTATTTAACAGCATAGGAATATATAGACGATAAAAGCTTCCAATTCCTTGATTATTTTTACAGCCTCCCACTCTGTCACCTATCCCGCACATTCCTCGCAGCCCTTACCAGTTTTCCAACTCTCCTCGGCGTGTCCCTGCTGGCAATAACATCTACATCTCGCCCTTGAAGAGCCCATACAAATTCTCTGATGGGTTTCAGTCACCCACAAAGATGACTCCAAGGTCTAGGTAGGTTGTTGACAGGCATTTCTTTGACTACATTACAGGTATCTGGGGCATTTTAGTGGAAGAAAATTAGAAAAGCAGAGAGCCTTGTTTGTCAGTAGTCTGTGGTTGTTACATCTTTTCTTTTTAAAAGTTGCATCCTGTATTTGACATCTTTATTCATCTTCGAGCACTTTTCTGTTTCAGTTTAGTCAGTGTGCTCAAGGATGTTTTTTGTTTGTGTTTTTTCCTCTTTTATTTAGAACAGTCGTATGCAAGCAGGGTTTGCTGACCTAGTTGTTTAAAGGTTGGCTTTGACTCTGGAACACTTCTGAAATGCAGAGCTGAGCTTTGTACACTTGTTTAATACTTTTATGGAACAAAATGGTTCAGAGTATTTAGTTGACTGAGCAGAACATTTCAAACTGTTGGTTCATTAGTTCTTAGAAAGGGAGATGACAGCATTTCAAACTGTGGGCTTTTCAAGCTAGGATCAAGTGAGCCCCATTGCACCTGGCCCACTGCGTACAAAAGTTACTGGGTATTTTGTGTTGAAGCAAACACCTAAAGGTAAAGATGAAAAGATGATTACCTGGATACCCAGCACTGAATTATCTGCCTGCTGATAAGGGATGGACTGTGGGGCCTCTGATTCTTTCAAGCCACAGTTTCTTTTCTATCTTTACGGTTGATTTGGTAATTCAGTGTTCTCTGGCCTGAATAGAAGCATTAAACTGTCTCAACGCAGTAAAGCACAGTATGGGTTTGCACTGTTAGTGCGGTGAGAGAGGAAGGGACTTCATTAATGTCCTATGCTAAGCTGTGCAAATCAATTCTATTGTTGTTAAATGTATCTTGCTCTTAAACACTTCTCTTCTTCATTTGGCAGAATTTTGGTGTCAATTGGTGAATCATTTGGGGTGAGTTTTAACATCTTTAGTGTTTGATCTTGAATGCATGTAACTTGGAGGAATGGACTGGCCTGCTGACACCTGTGGAACCGGCCAGGGAGTGGCTCTGAGTTAATGTAGTATCCTATGGAATCTGTAAGCCCAAAGATTATGAGGGTGTTCAAATATCTAGTTTCCAATAGTTCACTTTTAATGCTTTGCATTTTACTTTAGTTGCTCTGACAGAAGATAGTTCTTAAACTGCAGAGTTGTAGAACTTCTAATTTTTCTTAGTGGATAATCTGGAAAGTTTGAGTAGTTTCAGGATTTATTGGCAGCTTTTTCCCTATTTTTCTTCTGTCATTTCAGACTTCTGAAAAGTTTCAAAAAATAAACCAGATGGTGTGCAACAGTGACTACCAGCTGAAGCGCAGCGCTGAAGTAAGCGCTGCTCCTAAGCCACTGAAGAGGCTGCGCTTTGATATAGAAGGGCAAGATGAAGCAGATGGAAGGTGAGGGATTGTTCCTGGCTTTTCAATATCTTATGTATATTAGGGTCTTGGGGCCTCCATCCTAACTCCTTCCTGCCATCCTGACTTCTGTTAATTTGTGAACTTCAGTGAGTATAGTAAATGAGAGATGGTAGCTTTATACTTCTCAGTTTCATGTCAGAAGTAAGGGTTTATTCAGTGCCCATACATCCAGCATCCCAGTGTTACTGCTGAGTGCCAAATCCTGATGTTTAGTCAGTCTTTTCAAAAGCAAACCCCAGATTGTTTAGACACATGAGGTATCGGGCAACTCTTGAGTTTAGTGTGGCCAAAAAAAAAAGAGTTTGCATTTTTGTAAGAGAAGGCGCCAGCACTGACATGAACTCACCTTGAGTTAAAGTTACCTTATGAGGATAAAAAGTTACCTTTTCTTTTTTTTTCCAACTTGCTTTCTGTCTGCAGCAAACACCTACCCCAGGA
This sequence comes from Nestor notabilis, assembly GCF_000696875.1. NCBI lineage: Eukaryota > Metazoa > Chordata > Aves > Psittaciformes > Psittacidae > Nestor > Nestor notabilis. Next base: position 61,391 of record NW_009918715.1, read on the forward strand.
GTCCAAGTTCCAACAAAAGCTTGCAGAAATGAGTGAGTATGATTTGGGTTTTTTTTTATTTTCATTAACTGCTCAGCAGTAAGTCCCTCGGATAAAAACACTGCTCAACACTGATGTCATTTTGGTAAGTTGCTTAGTGTTTTGTACTTGCTCCATTTAATCTTGAAAATGCAGATTATAAAATGGAAATCCTCAAAAGCCATTTTGAGGATGTTAAACGGCACAGCAGCATAGAAGATGCTATATTACATGGTAATAAGACACATTCTTCCTGAACACTAGAATTCTCGAAATGGAATTAAATACTGGCCAAGGCTTTCCCATTTGTTGTAGCGACAGACCCTTAGCTGAGAGCTTGCAGGTAGAAGGAAATCAGTAGTAACTGCAGCAGTGTTTAGCTGACTAGACCACCAAAAAGGCAATTACAGTAAAGGAAAATTATATGCACAGGGAAGTTGTGATTTTGTATGTTGCTTCGCTGTCCTTTGTGCTAAAATACTCAATGCTGCTCTTCTGTTACTGTGGATCAGCATTTCTCTCTGACTCTATGAGGTCACTCCTCTGTTTTTAAAATTAAACTCAAATCTAGCTCATGAAGAGCAAAACAGGCCCATCCCTGCACCTGAGCTGTATTTTCCACTCCCAAGAAGGAACACACTTGGTCTGACCTGGCATTGTTACTCTCTGGTGGAATCTGAGCTCTGTAGCTGAGCAGATTAACCCATTAAATACTCTTACCTAGCAAGTGTCTGCTCATCAAGCTGGGTATGTGCATGGCTCCAGGCGCCTCCTGTTTATTTTAGGCCAGGGGGAAATGTTTCAGTGTTTACTTGTGGCAGAGGTTAAGAAGGGGTGTTCTGTCTCGTGTCCAGTTGTGTTAGCGTGCATTACTGAGTGGGGTAAAGGGCATTTCCTGGGTTGGCTGGCTCTGTGACGTGGGCACTGCTCACCCCAGAGCATCTGCCTGGCAACAGGACAAGGTCCCTACATGATTTAGTCCATCTCCTGCCTGGAGGAGGGAAACAGAAAGGGAGGGTACAGAAGCAATGAGAACTTGAGTGAAGAGGTGGAATGAATTTAAGATGTGTGAGATTGAGCAAGAACTGCTGAAGCAACTGAGAGGCACGTGTTTATTTTCAAATGAGGGACTTGTTTTATTTAGAACAGTGTACTTCTGTTCCTTGTGTCATTACGCTTTTTTGCACCTCCAAAGTATTTCTGAAGAAAGTATTTAATCTTACTCTTTTTTTTTTTTTTTTTTTTGTTTGTTTGGTTTGGCTTTTTTTAGCATCTACTCGAACAAGAATGCAAAAGCAGAAACTGAATGATGGAAATGATACCTCAGCGAGTGAAGAAAAGTGAGATTCTTCTCAGGACCAGGGGCTGCACTGCAGGCCCTCTTAGATTGTTTCTGTTTTACAGCCTTCATTAATTGAGTTGCTTTTTTAGTTGCTTTTTATTCTGAAGTGCTAGTTGAAAGCATTTGGACTTTTTAAATTTTTATATGTTTTTCATGATACTTTTTGCCTTATGATGTAGCATATATACAATGTAAGCCACTGAATTTAATTTATATATTTTTGTGAGGATTTTAAAAACAAACTTGGAAGGTGTCTTAGTTTTCCTATTGCAACATTACTGATTTAAGCCAATTCAGTCACTTGGACTGAATTTCTGTCTGACAAGACAAGATGTTAGCTAGAATGATTTGAAATGCACTATTATTATTTTTTTTTGGTCTTAAATTTCATTTTTATATCCTCATTACTTGCAAATTTCGAAGATGAGGGGCCAGATACTGCAAAGATTTCTGTCTCTGTATGTAATTAGCACATCAAATTCCCAGTAACTTAAACTGCACAGCAGTCAAGAGACCCTGCAGAGTCAGGGCCTCACATCAGACATACAACCTGAATGCAGAGTGAACTCATTATGTAGCTGTACTACTGAAACCAGTACTTAGTGTTTGTGTAGTTTCAGAGGGCAGTTATGCTGTCCATCAGGTTGAATTTCATGGCATATGAATCCCACAGAGAAGTTACCAAGAAGCTGAAGCTTCTTCCCATATGCAAAGTACTTGATGTGCACTTTCTTCTCTTGGAAAATCTCAAAGTATTGAGATTCCCACCTGGTACATGAGACTTCAAAATTCTAATGATGTAGAATTTTCTTGATTTCTTCAGATTTTCACCTAACCATAGCCAAGCTGAACAAGCTTGAGAAGCGGGCACCAAACCTCCTTCCTGTAGCTGAAAGCTGAGCATCTCCAGTGGGGTTCCAGGTAAGAGTAGCCTGGTCTCTAAAAGTACAGGCCACCGTCTTTCATTGGCCTTGCTGCAGCATCCGCACAAAAGCCAAACTGGATGAGCCCACACTGGGAAAACCAGTCTGCCTTTTACTGAAAAGGCAGAGTTTAACAGGCAACTTGGTGTAACTAGCAAAAAATCCCCAAAACAACCCCAAAACTTTTTTCATCTTGAGTATTTGTACGTTACTGATTCAGATACCGGAATTTTTCTTGCAATGGCAGAGTGTTTGCAAAATAGGTAAGGGAAGCACATACTTGACTTCCAGTGGATTAAAATATGAGTAAATAAATGTTTTGCTTCAGAATTACCCATTTTTATGAAACCTAGCTTTTGCAGCTACCTAAATTACAAGAGTTATAGTAGAAGAGTATGCTATTCATTACACAAACTGGCATCTTTTCTGGCTAGCTTATTTAGAGATTGTTTAGCTGATCCTAGAATAGTTACAGGAATACATTTGAAAGATCAGTTCTTGTATTGAATGGAAGCTAATCTTAGAGCTACTAACAATTCTACAAGCAGCACACTGATTTGTCAATGGATTTTTAAAATAAAACTGAGTTAATTTTTTAGTCTCAATACGGCTTCAACTTCCTTCCTGAAAAATGGAACAGTGTTAAGAGTACCTTATGTTTATTTTCTCACTTTTTGCAGTTTTACAGACTATGTGTTAACATTGTGGTACACTGCTCGTAAGTTCTGTTACAGCAGCTGAAGTTCTCCCACGATCCTTTGGCTGTATTATTTCTTTACTGTGACAATGTATTTTTTTTTTTTCAAACAGACAGAAGGCTTTACATCAAATGTAAGAGAATATTTTATACAACTGATCAGTTTCTCTCCTTTCAAGATAAATAAAATAGCTTTTAAAGGATTTATAGTTTGCAGTTTTTCTTAGGTGAGAAGGTGACTTCATGTGGTAATGAAGTACAGTAATGGTATGGGCCTACAAGAAAGCTGGAGAGGGGCCTTTTACAAGGGCGTGTACAACAGAGTGACTGGGGCTTAGGATGCTAAAGATGGGGCTTTGAGCAACCTGGGCTAGTGGAAGGTGTCCCTGCCCATGGCAGGGGGGCTGGAACTAGATGATCTTTAATGTCCCTTCCAACCCAAACCATTCTGTGATCATGTGATACTATGGTGTCCTCCTGTATCAACACTTGACCATGATTCTGCAGCTGGTACAAGCAGAGATCACTCCATCTCCAGTGACTGATTTCCTCTTGGTACAGAAGTCCACATACTTACACTGTTGGGCTTGTAGTTACCTTCAGAAGTTTCTGTAAGATACTCTGGAAATCTTGTTCTCAGCAGACCTCTTGTTCTAGGGTCACTGTTGGTAATGCTTTGGACAGACACAGGCCAGCACTGTGTTCTGGGTCACTGTCATGGCCATTGCCAAGTGCCTGAGGCAGTCCTTCAGAGAAGCTGGTGTCCCATCATTTCACCACCCTGCTTTTCCTAATCCATTCTTTCACTCTCAGACGGCTCTAAATGGGCCAGGATGTCAAAACTCTGGGCTGGATGTCTGGCCACAGGCACGTCAGTCCCGCACGCTCCCCGTGTTGCTTTATTGACGTCCATCGGTGCCTGTGACTCGCGGCTCTGCTGAGCTTGCAGTGCTATTTGTAGAACCGGTGCTCAGGACACTGTGTGGAGTACAAAGTGCACTGGCTGATGTGCCAGTCCCTGCCCCTTCTACAAACACGTTTTCAGAGTCTTATTTTTAAGCAGATACATCTGCAAATGTGTGTTGAAAAGATCAGATTTGGAAATCTTACAATGTAAGATTTGGAAATTTTACAAGAATGCCTTTTTTATAGCAAGACCTTGTGGTGTGCAGAATGGCCTAGAATATTGAAATGGTATTCCAGGAAAAAAAGAAAATGAGGATTCAGAGCAGAGGAATTTGATAGGAATTGTGACAGGTGTTTTAAGTAACAGTAAGGCAATGGTAAGGATTGCGCTGCTCGTCAAGCTCTTCCTCTCACTGCTATGGAGAAATGTGTATTTGTGGCGATCAGTCTCTGCCTGAGCCATGTACGTAAAATGTGTGAGGTGAATTGGCTTGGCCAGTGCAGCCACCTTGAGTGGACTGAGCTGATTCTGAGCCTCTTCAGTTGCCATTATACATCTTGATCTCCTCATGCTGTCATCCATTTCCAAATGCTGTTTGTTCTTACATGTCACAGGAACTTATTTCCCTGCATTTGACTTGCATGTGAAGAACTTTGTGCTCACTCACTAGCACTTTAGTGCTAGTCCAGAGAGGCTGTAGTAAATAGCAAGTTCCTCACAGGAACTGGAGCAGACATAGGGAGTGTGTAAATTGTGTGTTTTCAAGTACAGGAGTGGCTGCAGGAAGACACCTGTGTCAGATGTGAAATGGCTGCGAGACACTGGTGCAAAGTACAAGTTGAAATACTTTAATGTGTAACAGAGAAGATAGATAGTCATAATGTAAATTTCTTCAGAAACCATTATTGGTGTTTTGAAGACAGTGTTATTACTCACTGTCACCAGGCCCTTAATTTCTTGGAAAGGTGGAAACACACTTATGCAAATACTCCAGCCTTTTTTTGCAGACTCAGTTTTCATTCTGCTTCAAATGCTTTATCCGGTGGCAGTTATTTCCGAGGAACACAAATATTTATCTATCTGTTTTGTTTCTTTTTCTCCCCACTACTACATGGTCAACTCATGTTACAAGCATCAGACTTTCACCACTTACTGAAAAGGAAAGAATCCTACTCATACTTTTTTTAAATATTATGGCATTTTTATTAATGGTCTATTAAAACCAGACAAGTTTATAAAGAAACAAAAAATCAAAACATATTTCTGCATTATTAGGCGGTAGCCACTGAGTCCTGTCTGTGTGGGGTAAAGACATGCTTTGGAAAGCCCATGGCAATTGTTTGGATCATGTAAACCCAGCAGCTCACACAGCTATTGGGCACTGTAACAAAACTCTAGAGGAGGGTACTGGCTGATGATGCAGTGCTGGCTCTTGGATTCAGTAACTCAAGAGAACCATTAAATGACCCTATCAATGCCTGTAATTTCTTTTTATTTTAAATTCCATTTGATTCTGGAAGTTACCCACCTGGTTCCCTTTCTGCAAAGTGGAACATCCCCCATCTTCAAACCTCAGATACAATGTCTGTGGTGTCCTAAACCAGGACCATACTTACATATTTAAATACTTCGTTACATATTTAACCTGCAAGATCCACAAACATGGGTTTCTTGCAGACCATCTCACAATTGTAAAATGCAGCCCTAATTTCTTCTACCAAGGACCCACGGTTTGGTTTCAAGCACATTTATATACACACATCCACATTTAACCACCTAAGCCAGGATGGTTTTTTTAAACATTGACCTTTAAGTGCCAAGAAAAGTGCATGCAATGAAAGACTGAAAATGCTAATAAACAAACATCCCTATCAATGTAATGCTGTCACACCCAGGCCAGATGGTACACACTGCATGAATAAAAGCCAACACTGACCCACTGCGTCTTTAGGATCACCCTCATTCAGTCCAGAGCTGCTTCTACTCAAAATTACAGGCTTTGTCAATTACTCTGAAATTGCAGTGAGGTTTTAATGTGTACAAGTAGGTTGGAAATTGTGAGTAGGAAGGAAATACATCGAAAAAAAACCAGTGTCACTATTGGTTATATTAAGCCAAAACCACCTCGCTAAGAAAGCATGCAGTTTGGAGTACGGTAGTTGTTGAACTAGTGGTTTTGAACTTGAGCCAGCTTGAGAGTGGCCTTGGCTCCCCTCTGCTATCACTCCATGGAGCCGTGTACCTATGGAGCTACTGAGCAGAGAATGTTTTTAATCAGACCTCAAGTTAAAATCAACTATTTCACAGTTGCAGGTTTGGTTCTTTAAGTAAACCAACAGAAACCTGTGGAGACACCTTTTGTAGTACATATGTTGGGAAGGCCAGAGTGAGGGCAAGGCCTCTGCAAGGGGCATGGGTGCCCAGCTTGTTCCATTTCCTGGTGAGGCTGACTGAGTATCAGTGCAATGCCAGTACAAGCTGGTACCTGCAGGTTGGGCTCCGGCCATCCCCCCTCTTTCTGTGTGCTCCTACAGCTGAGAAGATGCTGGCAGGTGAATCTGGCAGTTCTTGAGCCCAGGACTGAAAGGGGCAGACTTCACTTCAGCCATCCTTGGCCTAACCAAAACACCTGGAATTGCCCAGTCTTGGCTTAGGTAGAATTGCCTTGTGCCTATGCTTTGGTAGGACTAGTGCTGGGCTGTAGCATATAAGGTTTGCAGCAAAATTGTGCCCTGCCATGGTACTGTTCTATTGTCTGTGGGCCTGAGTCATGTGCTTTTCAGCACCACTTTATCAAAAGCTGATCTCTGGGGAAGCTGTGGTTTTGATGAAACTGCATTATGTACTGGGAAGTTTTTGACCAGTTCTGTTTGAATACAAAATACTGACACAGCTGTGAAGCACGGACTGGTGCTGCTGGAGGAAGTTGTACTAATCACTGAGGGGGTGGCAAACACCCTTGTTACCAGGAGATGATCCAATATATTCCTAGTGAAAAGTCTGAGGTAAAAGTCTCAAACACAAGTAATTTTTTACCACAGCATTTTCAAAAATAATTTGCTTGTGGCCCCCTTCCGAAGTAAATTCTGCTGTCTGGGTGCCTCACCCTTCCACTCACACCCACAGGGATTCATGTGAAGAGAAGCACTACTCACTACTTCTTGTCTGAGGATGTGCTTCGCCTTCTCCTCCTCAAGGAACATGATTGTTTGAGAAAAGATCCTCCCATATAACAAAGAACAGTTATTTCGACTTTAGAAATTAGGAAATGAGGCTGCAATCATTCAAGGGAATTAGGTTCTTAAAAACCACATTTAAGTTTTAGAAAAAGTCATCAAATGATGCTGTGGCCCAGCAATGATCTGATGGAATGTCACAAGACTAAGTATGTTAATGTACTGAGTCTGGTCATCCAGCTTCTTACCTTCTCCATTTGTAAAATACCTCAAAAGGCTCTTAAAGCCATTTTGTCCAGTCAAAATATAAGAGAAATAATTTCTTGGGGTCAATTCACAGTTACCAAGTAGAAAAATTCAAGTAAATGCTTCATGAGCTCAGTGTCTTCTGTAACGGGGCAAACCTCCCTCTGCGCAACACTGGGTGGGGGGTTCATATTAACTCACTTTAGTCAGTTAGAAGTTAAGCATCTGCCTTAGTCATCCAGTCCCCTCGATGAGCAGTGCTGAAAGAGGCAAGTCCATGGAGCAGCTCCTCTTGCCTAGAACAGGCCTGTAAGGTAAGTGGTGTGGTACCTCCCAGCACAGACCAAAGGACAACCTGAACCAATATATTTAGACAATGTGTCCTTATTGCCGTGTGGAAAATAATGTTTCACTGTTACGATTTAATTGTAAGACCCATTTTATCACTTCAAAACTCTCTTTTTCCCCATTTTTCTTAAGGTGGTCTACCTGGGGATAGATAGTAAGACAGGAATAAACAAACCTCAGGTGGAACTTCCCTTTCCTTGACATTTTGTTTGGGTTTCTTTTGGCAATAAGCAAACAGATGGTCTTCTCAGTACCAAAACACACAGGACAATAATTAATGTCCAGCCAAATATTGTGGATACTTCCTGGCCCACTAGGGTGCCAGGGAACATACTTAGTGTAATGGAAAGGAAGATGTCTCATTCTGTCTGTAACAATGGACATAAGCGCCAGGAACTCAAAACTTGTAATGTCCAGCTGAAGCTCTTCATAGCTTATGTATTTACACTCCAAATACATACCAAATGAGACACATCCTCCTACCAATCAGAAAGCCTCTTATCCTAAACAGTTTATATTACTTCATCATACTTTCAGAAAAACAAGTTTCTATCTGTCTTCACTCTAAGATAAACTAGGCAAGCAGCAGCCCACTATGACATATTAACATAGTTTGGTGATAAAAATATACTATGACAGTTTTAGCAGCAAACAGGTCAGTGCCCAAACGCAAGTTGTTTAAAGAAAACCAGAGAAACTCAGACGATGACAGCTTAGTTTGCTTGACTGTAAGTGGGAAAGGGTAGTTAGTTACAGCATGACATCTTTGTTAAATTCTGACTGTTGGCAGTGAACTCTCACCACACACCTATACTGTAGCCACCTTTACAAAACCTTTATGTTAGTGGACTTTTACACATTTCCTAAGCTGATGGACACTGACTCTTTCTTTCCAAATCTTCGCACCTTCTGACCATGGATCCAAAAGAGATGTATTTCCAGGAGGGAAGAGGACATGCTCCTCAGCTTGGTGGCAGTCAGACCTCAGTTTCGGAATGCTCCCACTCTGCTTGCTTTGCTAATGAAGTTTTTCAGGAGGTCGTGGTCCATTTCAGCAAAGCCTTGAGTTTGTGTAACAACAGTTAAATGGTTTATGCAAAATCTGAAGCAAAATTCTTCCAAGTCCTAGGAAAAATATTGCAGTAATTTGTAATATGAACGACTGGGAGTAAAATTATTTTATTTTTTTGTTTTAAATCTGTCATTTAATTATCAGAGACTACCCAGATTGTTCCCATGACCAAGCCCTTTTCTGATCAGTTTGACTGGATCATAAATGATAGGATGAAATTTGTTCATACAAACTATTCAATAGCCCCGCTCCAAGAAAACAGGACCAGCCACCTAAATTGACCCTAGAACTCCATCACATTTACTGAGCTCATTAGAAAACTTATTAGTAAGTAAAACCATCAACTTTCCCCACATACAACTACTAGAGCATCAGTGGCTCCTTCCTTCTCCTCCCTGCACTGAATTCAGTAGCTGTCCTGTGAAAAACAGCAGATACCCTAGTCTTGCTGAAAGTAAAAGGAAAATAATGTGTAACATTTGATGATGCTTACTAAACACAAGCAGGATGTTAGGATACAAGCGTCTTTCTGGGTGAACCCAGCAGCTGAGTCCCCCTACCTAGGAACTGGGATTCCTAGATGGCAAAAATGGTTCTGTCTTGTCCTGGTCTTGCCACAACAGGATGTTCAGATATGCAGCACAGAACAGGTACAAGCCATTAAGCCAGATAGATAACCATGATTTCACACAGTAAATTTTGCCCACTCAGACTCCTCACAACAGTGGCAGTCCTTTCCATGCGCTGGGTCAATCCCCGTTAGCTGGTTCCTATGCAACAACTTGCTGTTGAAGGAAAATTAATTGCTTTCTGCAGCCAGCAGCAAGGCAAATCTAAATTGGAAGTATGATCTTTGACCTACAAATTCTTCAAGGGTTACAGCAAAATGAGGTCTCTTAATCCATGCCAGTTTTATTCTGTGTTAACTACACAGACATTGCAGCCAGGGATTAACAGTAGAAAGACAGCAGAAAACCCGTCTACTTCCCTTTAAAACTTTTTCCTTAGGTTGTTTCAAGTCTATTGCTCCTGTCAAGGTGTAACTAAACCTTTAACAGAGACCAAGCAGCACAAAATAATCCTTCAAACAGAAATACGGTAGCAACAATGCACAGAAGTAAATTGTATCTCTCCTCAAAAAGAACTGGAAAAGCAAGAAAGGGAAGGCAAGTAGAAGAAGAAATCAAAACCATAGAAGAAACAACAACAAAGTGTAGAATATCAAAGACATTGCTTAAGTTTCAGCAGGTCCCTGAAATGCTACTGCCAGACCTGAGGCTTTACAGTCAATGTGTGAACTTCTACACTAAATGAAAATAACACCAGCTGCCTTTTCTGGTGCTGATCTATGAAGAAGACTATAGACATCAGAATCCTGGTCACTAATTTTGCAGTTTCAAGCAATACTGGGATTTAATTCTGTTATATAAAAGATGCTTAAAAGTTTCTACAGTGCTATATTAGAAATACGCTTTAAAATAACTTGTAGTGTTCACATTTAATGACTAATTAATTCTATCTTTCCAAACTTCAAAAATATATTAGGCCACTTTCATTACCCTTCTTTGGGCAGTTTTTTACTGAAGTGCTGATACACTGCATATAGTTCTCAAACCAGTTTTTACTATATTAATGTAGTACCACTGTAAGATCTCAGCTTACTTAGACAGACTATCCCGTGTCTTTGATAAAGAAGTCTTTGCTGCACTTCTCTGAAGCAGTTCTACTGCAGGTCTCTCTGAGCTGTGGCTGTAGGGAGGAGGGCAACAAAGCACTCCTGAGTTTGGCACATATTGCATCCAGGGCAGGGGAACCAATTCATCATTTGATGATTGTGTTAAAACGTTACATGTTTTGAAATACTACTAGGTGTACAGAACAAAACACTGAATCATAGAAGGAAGGGGAGGGTAACATTTAGTCATCTAGCCAATCCCTTTTATTGTGTTTCAGCCATTTTAAACCCCAGTACTTTGTCCAGGCTAGTTTTATTACTTCGCAGTACATCTAAATGTATCTTTTAACAACTTTACATGACACAGGTCAACTAAAGGTACTTCTGCTTTGAAGATACTGAAAACTATTGAAAAGCTTGTAAGAGAAGAAACTCTAGAGTAAACTTTGAATGAAAACTGCTGTTAGGAGGCTCCAGTCGCTGGGTCTTCCCTTCCTGTCCAGTTGTCCTTTATATGCTTCTACCACCACAACACACTGAAAGTACAATTCCTCTTTGCCTCACCTGTTCATGCCTTCCTGATACCTTGGTTACACAAATGTCTTGTAACCAGCAGCTGACTATCTTATTATTTACTAAACTTTAGGAAACTCTCTGACTTCCAGACTCCTGTTTGCAACTCCTACACAAATTTCTCTCACCTAGTACGCTGCCTCCACGCTGACTACTGCAACGTTTTAAACTCAGTTTTTGCTTCAGTCCCTTCTTTCTACTTGCTTCTTGTACCTGGAACAAGTTTATCAAGCCATTGTATTATACTTTTAGCCTTTCCTCTTTTAAAACTTTACCCTAGTAAAGCCAGGCAAAAGCTAAAAAAACTAAGTATATTTAAAAAACATTGTTACTAGCTGCAATTTTTGGCTCTTCTAATAGGTGATCTTCTCTTTGTAAGGCAGGAGAAATCCCGAACAGAAAGATGAGGACTTCTCAACTACAATGCTCAGTTATAATAACTGTTACTAAGTCTAAAATACATATGCAGACTTCTTGAACAATAAAATCCACCATACCATTATATCCACAATCAGCACAACACTAAGAAGTTGAGAAATGGAAAACAACTTTGAAAGCATTTGTCCGTTTACAAAAACAGTGCTTGCAGTAATGCTGATAACAGGTTGAGTGTTAGTGAAACATTCCAGAGCCAAGGACAGACCAGATGACAGGATACAGGGAGAAGAATAACAATAGGTAATTTGTTGAATGTCAGCATGATTCATTGTAAACAACACAGCAAAAGTGGATTTTTTTATTTATATAAGCACAAGTGTAAATAGGGAAAGGCTTTACAAGTAAATTCTCCCACTGCCTGTAAAAGGTGGTATCAGAATGACTGTACCAGACACCGGCAGACAAAATGATTTGGTGGAGAACTCAGGAAGTGAACAGGCAATGCAAAATCCAAAGGTGAAGAAGTAAACAGCAGTGAGAAATTTGCATGCCATGCCATGCCATGCCATGATGACGAGGCAGGAAGCACATTAAGAATCCTGACTCACAAGCGCAAGCCAAAAGGCCAGGAAGAAAACACTAGTAGCTCCATTTTTTTTAATAGCTTACAAAGAGGGAAACAAACATCTGGGAAGCCAGAAAGGGCAATTGCAGTAATTGTGCCTCATCAGTGAAATGCTAGTAGTTTCATTTCTCAGAAAACAACTGTTTGCCTGAAGAGAAGTTCTACTTACCTGAGCTTCGTATTTGACAGCGGCAGAAAGAAGAGCAATGGCATTCTCTTCACAAATGCCTTGTTTGATTGTTTGCTGGCAAAGCTTTTTCAATCTGTTTTCTCTATACAGTGTTGCCAAATCTAGCAGTCCTGTGAAAATTCATACAGCTTTAACTATCCTGGTGCAAAACATACTAATTTCTTTTCAAAGTAGTTGATTACCCTGTTGTTATAGGCTGAATTAATCAAAGACTTATTCTACTTTTTCCCCCTAGATGAAGTGTTCATTTTTAAAGGTCCTCAACAGACATATCAAAAAGGATCTTTTTATTACTCTGTAAGTGTTCTGTCATCTTGTTCACTGTGCTGTATCTCACTGTAGGTATCAATAAGTGACCTACAGGGAACAGCTCCCTCTTCATTCATGATCAAATCACCGCACTTACTCAAACAGAAAAGTTTTAGGGCGGCATTAGTGCCTTTTTAAGTAAAAAAAGTTCTTAATATGAGAAACAACGAGTTCCTTTTGAACATTTTGCATTTTTGATCTCACTGCATACCCACCATGCATTCTCCTTGGACATGTTTCCTGCTACTGCGTCCCTTCTTCCTGACATCTGACAAGTCAAGATTTAATTACTAATAAAACTGAAATTAACAAGCCCTGCTTTCCTCATCCTGTTATGACACACAAGTTGAACTTTTCAGAAACAGTAACCTAGGGTTATTTCCATTTATGGTAAATACCTATTGCATCTTCAGGAGGGAGCCTAATGTTGTCTGTATACAGGTATTCCAGGAAGGCTCGGTAAACAGGATAAGAAAATTCACTCATTTCTATAATTTCATCGTCATTATTCAGTATGGAACGAAAATGTTCACACCTACAAAACATGAACAAAGATTGTACACTGTAGACAGTTAAGCTTGAAACATGAGCTGCAGCGAGAAGTTAGTAAAAAAAAGTAAATCAGTTACAACAGACTAAATAGACAGCTATAAACTGCAGGTACACGATTTCTTAGTTTGAGCATGTTAATTTCTTTAACCCTTAGAAGGCTTATAAGCTTTATAAATACATAATTTAGAATATTCCTTTATTTCTGTTATTAATATTTTATGGTAGGCTCCATTTCTACTTCCAATATCTTTAAGAGTGGTCCATGTGGTTTTGATATCATTTTCTTAAATACGTTATACATTAACTATGGATTTTATTACCTGACTCATAACAGATAGAGTTCGCAATTAATTTAGACAATTCTAACATTTTAAGCTGCTTTCTCCAACATCACCTGATGAGGAGGGAAATTATTAATATTCTAGATAACATTTATTCCAGTGTCAGAGTCCATACACAATTTAGTATTAGATTTAATCATTATACTCAAGGATTAAAACATTTAAAATGAAGACACTCTCACCCAGATCTTTCATCACCTTTTTCTTCTAAGCCTGAATACTTTTTGACAGTCAAGATGATAGAAACAAGGAAAAAGCCTTGCCTTTGACAGCTGTACGCTGCAACTTACAGCTCACAGACCTTACCACTCCCCAAGAAAACTTGTTTTCAACATTTTGCCAATGTAAATGAACATCATCACCTTAGTTAAATTTTCCTACAAGAGCCACAGCTTAATTGGACTCTTTTGTACTACACTACTTACTTTTGAACTCTCCTGAATCAGAATGTGCTTTTCTTTTACTAAAACTTTAATGTAAAAGGTAGGTTGGTTTCCTTTTAACATCTCTGGGACAAGTCTACATTGGAAAGACAGCATTACTTAAATACAAAGGAAAAGAAATTCTTTAACTCTCACTTAATTTAAGTTCTTCACATTTGATTTTACCTTTTTTTAAATAACTTTTTTCCTCAGTATTACATTTTTTAATAAAATAGATAAACCTCAAGTCAAATTCATAAAAAATGAAAAACTCATTATCTAGCTTCTGCCACATCTTTTCCCACATTGTGGCATTGGAAGAGGCAGACCAAACCCCACTGCTTTGTCTCCCAGAGCCTCATGTTAAGTAGTGGTGGCCATGCTATCCATCCAGCTGTGGAACAGACCTTGGGAATGGTCTGTTGTCCCAGTGGTACCACACGAAAGAAGAAAGTCAGAGAGAAGGTGGTGCCATTGCTCCCGCAAAAATAAATGAGTAAATAAATAAAAATCAGTTGGTACTTATCCTTCAGCCTGCAAAACACCTTGCAGCGACTCATCCTTTGGAGTGTCTCTCTCCCTCTATCTCTCAGCAGAGACAGACCAGACACCTCATTTTGGCTGGTTAAATGCAGAGTAGACAAATCCCACCCAAATACTCAAACGTATCTGTTTCTGCAGGCATAAGTTGCTTGCCCTGCCCCTCACTGAGCTGGGTGTTGCCCAGCCATTTCACCACCACAGCAAGGTAATAACCACCAACAATATGATCTAGTTCAACAGCAGGCAGAGAACAAGATGGAAAGATGTTTTTGTGAGTAGCAAACAAAAGGCTGGATAATGAAAAGGAACTTTTACCAGCACTGCATTCATTACAATGCTCTGGAACAGGCTGAATGCTGCAAAATAGCATTTTAAATACATTATCCTCAGATCCAGTTGCATCTTGAGACTATAAGGCATAAAGAAATATTAATTCTGCAGACTGTGCCTTCATATTATTTTGCTAATGCCATACATTTGAATCCATTTCACAATTAGACTCACATTTTCTTCACACAATGCCATAAAATGTGAGAAAAGTAGAGCAGACAAAAAGAAACAAGGAGAAGTTACATGTAGTCTGATTATCAGGAAAAAGAACCTCAGAAACACTTTGGAGATAGATACACAAGATTTGAAGTAGTGTCTGACACATGGCACTGCAATCAAAAACAGTGGACTATAGGCATGAGCGTAATGTACAAGCAATGAAACCAGTACAGGGAAGAAACCAGTAATACACGTAATTGCAGTAGTAAGAGGAGAGCAGAAAAGAGAGGAAAAAAAAGCTGTAAAAACAAAAAAATAAGCCAGCTTAAAATTCAAATTCACTGATAAAACAAGCAGGATAAGAGATCCGATAATCTGATATTCTGATTTGATATCAGGATAAGATATCTGATAAAAGGATAATCTGAAGTGCATCTACAGAAGTTGCTGAAACAACTGAAGGGTCCTGTGGAAGAAAGGAATGACAAGAATAAACACAAAACTCTCAAATCATCCCAGTGGAGGAACCTAAGCATATGAAGGAGAAAAAACTGATTCAAACTACTGGGAAGGCAGCAGTAAGAAGTGAGCCTTTCCCTCAGCAGAAAAAGGTTGTTAGAAATCAGGGTCAAGGCCATTTAGGTAGCACAAAGGAGGACACATGTCAGACAGAGGGAAGTGATGAAAAGGCTGGTAGTAAGCAGCATGTTTAGAAATTCCAAGCAGCAAAGGAAATGAGGAATAGGGAGTAACAGTGAAAGAATAGCAGGTGAATTAAGTAAAGAATTTTGAGCAGTAGTTACTTAGCACAGTGGACTATACTATCCAGTTTAGTTTATATTTAACTATAGAGTTTGTGCCTTACCTAATTTTGAGAAGAACTTTATGAACATGAATGTATTTTCCATCCACTAGAAACTTCAGGTCTGCAGTTTCAGGGTTGTCAAATTCCTTCTTTAGTGACTGGGCTACTGTTAGATGATCATCAGGCTCTAGAATAAAAAGGGGGATTAATAGTAAGTCGTAAGTAATACAAATATCTCTCATGACAACGTCCTGGGTATCTGTCAGCAATTAACAATCTTGATAAATACAACATCTCTGCAAGGCTAGTAATAAAACCCAGCAGACTAGGTGTTCAGTGTGAACCCTCAGAAAAGCAAATAAAGGGTAGCTTTCCTCAAGCCTTACTATATCTCTACTAAAAAGAGAAAAGTGCAGCTCCTTTAAGTCATCTATATAAGACCAGAAAAAGAAAATAAACAGAGTTTCAGAAGTTTAATGCTGCATCTGATAGCAAATGCTATCAGTCATCGCTGGGTAAATTATTCCAAATGAAAAATGATAGTTATTCTAAGATACCTAAAAGGACACCTGCCCAGTACAATATCCCCAATGGTAAATACCAACAGTTACAAGTCTGTTCAAAAAGTGTTTTCCCTAGATGAAGGGTGTTAGAAGTACTCCACTTGAATGTCTGCATATTCCTGTTTGTGTCAAAGATAAGTATTTCCCACTGTGCACGACACCTGCATTGTAAAGTTACCAGTCAGCCTTGAAGAGCCATCTGTTGTCTGCATACATATTTTGATTTCCTGTTTCCATCATATTTGGTAGCCTCAGAGAACTATTTTCTTCTACAGTATTAAAAAATGAACCACTCTCCCAAACCTCGTTCTTAAGCCAGAAAACATTTTTGCCTTCTTACCATACAAATACACATTACTGATTTATTTGTGGGTCAGTAATAAGTTGTTCCCTACAGAAAATTACATAAATGCTAGGTCCTGTAACCTACCAAGCTAGAAGAACAGTCTTCTGCTGGAAATGGAAAAATTAACACTTGGATACCATTAACCTTTGTTAAGCACAATTATTTTTCATTTCATTTAAAGGATGTCACTTATGTTCAGGTATACCCAAATTTGGGCAATAATTATCAAAGTGCTTGGGGTTACAGGTAAAAGGATTAGGGGGGGAATGCAATGTGATGATAACAAAAAATCCTTCTGATACAGTAATACTCTAAAATACTTTGTTAGTTCTTGTTTTGTACAGTGTGCTTTTTTTTCTTCAGAACTCTGCTATCTGAATAAGTAACAATTGTAACAACCAACGCAAAGCTGAAGCTCTTCTTCAAAGCCAACTGACAAGTCAGTTGTCCACCGATACACATCTCCAGGTGACCACTTCTAAGGCCAGCAGAAGTAAACTGAACATAGTGGAGTTCAGTTAGGACATTCTTAGAGGCAAAACAGGTGCTTTTATTTGTCACAGCAGCAAAGGGGGAACCAAAGGAAGTAAATGAAAAGGGAATTCACACTGACAAGGCACGAAGCCAAGAAAGCTCCTTAGTAGTTGGTGCTAAGAATTGTATTAGAAACATTAGAACTGCCATAAACAAGGAATGAATGGGTGTGGAAGTACCAGAATACAACATATGGAGAAGGGCTGGAAGCATGGTAGATGTCCATAGCACCTACTTCAGCAGATGTTAAGATCCTAGGATGCAGCTGCCTGATGATTCTCAGCACATGTAGATCCAGAAACAAACAACAGTGAGTCAGTCCTGACAACTTGCCAAGGTGGGAGACGATGAAGAGACTACTCACCCTCAGCTCCTAAAGCGTGCAAAAAGGTATATCCAAAACCAGCACAGTTATCCAACAAAAGAATCAAGGACACATGATGAGGGCCTGATACCCAGCATCCTTTACCCTGTGTCATCGCAAGGAACCCTGCTCTGATCACCTGAATACACGTTTTAGTGCTGGGATGCTGGACAGACCATTTGGCACATACGAGAATGTGGGTTTGAAAGTGCAGCTGAAATTAGTTTTGTTTAAAAATAAAACAATCTTTTCCTCCTCTAAGATTTTACTTTGTGCTTTGCTACAATGTTGCCATAATGTTGCAACATTATTTCCAGAGGGACCAAGAATTCAAGGTCAAAACCCCCAAAATATAAGGAGCTGCTACAATCAAAAATTACTCGCAAGGTGTGAAAGAGAGCAAGGAGGCCCGGTGTACTGTTCACAGTGAAAGATGTGTTGGGAAATAGCTATGGATATAGTCTTAACCACATTGCATTAGAGAGAGTGAATATCTCTGAGTATTAAACTGCAAATTTTGG
Source organism: Nestor notabilis (assembly GCF_000696875.1). Lineage (NCBI taxonomy): Eukaryota > Metazoa > Chordata > Aves > Psittaciformes > Psittacidae > Nestor > Nestor notabilis. The sequence continues at coordinate 79,350 of NW_009918715.1, forward strand.
CAAAGCACTTTCCTGAGAACAGTATTCTCCATTTAATACTTGAGTCTCTCAAAGCTGAAATATGAGTACTATTAACAGAATCTCCTTTCCTTGGCATTCAGAAAGCACCAAGGGAGCAAAGAGTGTTTTACAATTGTCAGACAAAAGTATACAGCAACACAGCAGCTATTGTATAAGCAGTACAGAAGTTGAAAGGAAGCATGATGGACTCAGTACAGCTCAAATTACAAATTAACAAGTTGCTGCATTCTAGCTTTTAGCTCAAGCTCCCAGATGACACCTACAAGACAGCCCAAGAGTCTCATCTTTGATTAGGTCACTTAAGCCAGTTACTTTATTAGCATCCAATATGGAATTGCATTTGTAGCTGAAGAATGAGGTCTCTTTTAGACAGTGCTATATACTTAACTCTTCCCAGTCAAAGCAAGACAGACCTTAATGTTGGTCAAATATCTGAGATCCAGCAACTTGTCTTTTCAGAAGTCCACATCATGATCACTTGTGATGAGATTCTTAAGTGCCTGTGGCCAATTCTGAACATTAGTATTTGGCTCCCTCAATTAACTTAAGGGCATCAAAGAAAGCTTAAGGATTCATAAACATTCTGCATGGCTCCCTCAAGTCTCCAAGTTGAAACTCGGCTTCTCCACCCGTGGCCATTTTACAGTAACATTCAGTGGTTACACACAAAACACCCCCTCCCCAACCCCAAAGCATTTACCCACAGAAATAAAACATAACAATGAAGCAGACAAACACCTAGCACTGCCATCAGGCTTTCATAGTTTTTACAATTCCATATTACCACTCACACATACGTAATATATGATTATTCTTATGCTTCCAGTATAAATTTTTGCAAGAAACTAAATTCAAGCTTCAACTACATGCAACTGCTTTATGCACTAATGATTGTATTTAGAAGATGTTGAAATGAGAAATAGTTAAGCTCACCTACTGATAGAAGACGCCACATAACGGCTGGGGTAGCAAAGCAAGCAAACACATCATCAGTGCAGGCAAAGTGTGTGAGGTGGGGAAGGATCACGGACTGCCCACGGCACTGGCCCCACATGTACACTTGGCCACTCTGGGTCTTGGCAGCCGATGTGTGAGCAGAGTGGCAGGCTGCAATCTCTATAACTCTGAATTTACAAGCAAACAAAGAAAAAAGGCAAGTCATTCTCTTAAGAACAAAATGCAGTGAAGAAGCTCACTACCTCCTGTCTTTGTCTGCTGCAAAATGTATTTGCAAGCATGCATGCACTTCCATTTGCAAGAATGTTTTCCAGCTGTACATAGCAAAATTAAAAGGGCTACTATCAGTGTTTTCCCAAATAGCGTGCACTGAGAAAGTGAGACAGCATCTTGGGAGTGAGGAGACACTGTTGCAGCAGAGCAGCATCATCTGCCGCAGCACATGCTCTACTGACCCCCTCAGCTCCCTCAGACAAAGCTATGATGAGTTTCAAGTCTCTAAATGTCATCAGTGGTGCTGGGCAGTGAAGTGAGTGGCTGCATTACGCTGCAGAGAAGGGGTACTTGGAGAAGATGAAGAAAACGAAGAGGCATTTAAAAAAACCCCAGGTATCTGCATTTTGGCTATAATTGAAAATTGACGAAAAACTTTTTCCTGCTTGCTTATTGCTAACAGTTACAAAACAACAATTTAAACATACTTTAATTAAAATACTGAAGTGTTGTTACTCATACAATTATCATTACTTAACGGACTTTCATTTTGAAAATTAAAAAGTAGAACCAAACAGCACTTAAAGCTGTTTCTAAGTGTATTTTAGCTATGTTAGGCTATCTCGCTAATCCTAATACTGATTTAGGATTTCATAACTCCCACAGTGGATTACACAATCCACTGTTTTGCAGTCTGAACTACTGCTTGTTGACTTGTTTTCCCAGCTGCCTGGGGCTGGGAAATGACTTGTTTAAAGTTGTATGTACAAATCTTGCAGGCTTTAGTGAGGTAATATCCGCACTGACACCAGGAATGCATATTCTGGCCAGCAGAAGGGAAAGGCAGCATACAATACCTTTCAATACATGCAAGTATTGAAAAGTGGTAACATTTTAACTGCAGATGAAGTGTCTAGAAAAAAATCAGTTACAGTTTAAGCAAAAACACAAACACATGAAAAAATACGTTCAAAACACACATAAAGAAAAGTTCAAAACCAGGCCACGCTTCATCACCAGAGAGGAGTTGCTTCTTCCTTACAATAACTGATCCAAGTTTAAGAGGGACATCTGACTTTTCTTATTATTCACAACATGAGGCCAAAATCAAGACCTCAGTAGTAAGGAATAGGTTCAAATTTCTCACCACACATATACATGGCTTTACATCAGCAATAGAAATAACTGCCCCACTACCCATCAAGGACTTAGAGGAAAATATTTAAATTATAGAATCATAGAATCATAGAA
>NW_009918716.1:0-6805 GCF_000696875.1 Nestor notabilis
TTTTATTTTATATATTTTTTATTTCCTTTTAAAAATATTTTTATTTTTTAACTAAAAATGTTGGCCACAAGCTTAACATTCCAATCATCTCCAGGCTTTGGATATGTTGCAGGGGTTGTTTCCTACATGATTATCCTTGCAGGTTATATACCTTCAAACTGCGTATCAAATGGATTATTTTCCCTGAGCCAGGATTTCCTACGAGAGCCTATTCATTCCCTACCTCTATCTTTTAAATGAGCTCTTTTCAGTTTTAATGATGACCAGGTAGTTTCAACTCTCAGCAGATAACCTCTCCAGAAGGCTTGGCTGGAAAGCCAGCAATTAATCACAGGCAGGACTGAAGCCAGGCTCTCCTAAAAAGCCAGCTTCTCGGTGATAAACTCATTACCTGCTGGCAACATTTAAATTCTCTGGTCACAGCTATTAAAGCCTCAAGAGATGATTAACTCACCATGCCTGTCTCCCTCCATAAAACGGACCATTACATTTCATGCAGTCACCTCTGAACTAAGCCTAGCAACTTGGATACAGTGAAAATACCTTTGAGAAGAGGAGCCAGTGTTGCTTTAGGAGCATCAGAAGGCAAACATTCGGTTTGTGAGCAGTTTGTCTCCTGTTTAATCATTAGGAAAATTGGGAGATGCTTTTACTTTCAATCTCCCTGGTTTGTGTTACTCCATTCACTAGCTTACTGTAACCTAGATTTTCAACTTGATCCAGAATGTCAGCTGACAAGCAGTATCTATAATGCCCATAACTTCAACTGTGGCATCTGCTTATAGATAACTTCACAGAATCATAGAATCATGGAATAGTTTGGGTTGGAAGGAACCTTCAAAGGTCATCTAGTCCAAACCCACTGCAATGAGCAGGGACATCTTCAACTAAATCAGGTTGCCCAGAACCACATCCAGCCTGGCCTTGAGCCTTGAATGTCTCCATTTGTCTTTTGTATAAAAGCATATGTTTTCCTTCTACAGAGACACATGAGATAATTCTCTTCTGAGTAGTTCAGCAATTAAAATTATTCATCTAACTCAGAAAAGTCTACAAGGCAAAGCAAACGTGCTGTACTGGGAAAATGTTAGGGAGTGATATTCAACCCTACCCATCAGGAACAGCACACTGCAAGAAAGTGTCCAAGTCTGAACTGAATCCCTCTCCTTCATATTATCAGTATCTGTCTTTTTCACACCAGAAACTTGTAGTGTTTCTGTGAGCTTCCCAAAGTGTGCATAATAGGTAAAGCCAGTACCATTACTGATACTTAGAACCATAGAATACTTAGGGTTGGAAAGGACCTTAAGATCATCTAGTTCCAAACCCTGACTTGGTGTGTTTCTTTTTCTTTTTCTTTTTTTTTTTTTTTTTTTTTTTAATTTGAAATGAGTAAACCTTGAAAATGACTGCAGGGAGGGCAAAGAACTTCATAGAACTACTTTGCTTTAATCATCTAGAAAGTGTCTTTTCCTCAAATCAGTGGTTTCAAGGTCAAACAGGTGTCATCTTATCTTTCAGCTGAGATTGGGAAGGTGATGAAAGAAAAGACACAATCAGAGTCCTGTCTCCAGGACTCTGGTTTATTTATAAGCTATTGTTGGTCATTCTTCCAGAGGTATTAAATTATCAGTGCAGATGGGGGCTGTACTTTAATGCTCAGGAAGCAGCCTTTCTAACCCTTTGGCAGGGCTGTTGAACTAAACACAAAGCTTTATCACTCAGTCTCTTGGGGTATATTAATCCTTCAGTTGTAGGTCTGCCAGATGAAAAGCTGCTTGGATAGTTTGAGACATTTTTTAATTGTGTCTGAAATACTGCCAGTGCTGTATACAAAGCAGATAAAGCCAGTGTCAAGACACCCAAAATGTTACATGATGCCTCTTTCACCTGCAGGATACCCAGCTGACCTGCTGCTGCTCAGAAGAGCGATGGCTGAGGCTGAGGAACAGCCCATCTCTTGCAGTTTCCAGTAACAAGCCGATTAGCAATGGCTGGCAAACAAGACCATTGTGGAATAAGACATAAGGAGGGTAAGCCAGACATTTATATGCATATACGTTATGTCTATTTGTGAGTTTTAATACTTGTTTCCTTCCCATCTCTTCTTGGCTATTTATGTATGCAACATATATAATATGTACTGTTGCAAAAGTCAGCTGTGCATGTGATTTGGGGATTGCACTGCACCAGGGTCTTGCTCTGATGCCTCATGGTATTTCCTTCTGCTGCTGTGAGAGACAAAATACAAGACTACATGGTTTGACCCAGTAGGGCATTTCGTATGCTCTTATGCTAGTTTGATCCTACAAATCCTTACTTTACAAAGCAATCTGCTCTCATATAACTAGCTTTGAGCACTCAGGCAATATATGATTCTTTATCTGAGCATCAGGTCCACGTTTTTTATAAAACAATATGGGTCACAGTCATTTTTCTGTAAGTCTTTCACTCAACAGATCCACACCAAATGTGAATCTGCTTCACTGGGTTTAAAAGGGAAGCCTGCTTTTCTGTGCCAAATACTTTGTAGCCACTTTTAAAGCTTATCATACCAATGTATTCTACACAAAAATGACACTCATTTTTTCAGCAAAATGGGAGAATAGCAGCCTTACTTAATGCAATCCCTGCAACGTCTCTTCTGAAACTCAGACAGCATTAAGAGTTGTTCAGACTGTTCCAGTTCCGAATGGTTTGCTGAATTTTGAAAATCTATTATTCAAATCTTTCTTTGCTTTTAATTCAGCTTTCTCCCTCTTTTTACATGGAATTTGTCAAAATCAAGGTAATAGCTTTTAAAATATTTTCAGAGAGAAAACTTGACGGCTCTTTTCTGTCTAATCCTGAAGTCAGGAAGACAGAAATACTAACAGTGAGCAAGAAGTCAGGCACTGGAGCAACATGTAGTTCCAGTCCATAAGCAGGTAGAGAAGTAATTTTGTGCCACAAGGAAGCTTTATCTCCATTAGATACCAAAGGATACCATTCCATTAATGGCAGTATCAGATTTTCAGCTTGCCATTTGTACATTTGTTCATTTTCACACATTGGAGTAGTTGTACCTTCAGTGTGAAAGTACAAGAAGTGCTGGCATCTTATCTGAAGCTTAATCATTTTTCCTCCACTTTCCCACCAGCAACCCAAAGGATTCGTGACTTGCTTCATGCAGAGTTAGCCATAAATGTGAAAGGTGAAGAGACCACATGTTCACCATCATTGAATGTAAGGCGTTTGGGACTCCTGTGCATTCTGCAGGTTTATAAAAGTATAAGAAAGGGCAAAATGTATAATGAATCTTATTGAAACCGATGATTAATATGTGAACACACAAAATTAATACATCATCCTGACAGCAAGAAAAAGACAAGAACAGGATCTATGATTACACTTGTGCAAAACACTAGAGAGTATGTAGGGACATAAATGGAGAGTTCACATTTCATATCTTCATATTTCGTTTTTATATTTTACATTGATTATTAACTATAAATAGTTTACAGTAAGAGAGGGAAAAGCAATAACATGGATAAGAGGAAGAAATGAAATGACAGACCAAAGAAAAAAGTGAGTGATTTATGCTATATGGTTCAATATGCCCATGAAAGAATGTGCATGTTCTTTTTGTGTTCTACCTAATTCATGTAGGTGACTCTGAAAATCTATCCTTTTTTTTTATTTTTTTCTTTTCCTCAGGGAGGGAAAAATATAATATATCTGTGTAAAATATATCTGTAGGCCAAGTAAGGAGGGTCTGAAGAACAACTACATCAATAAGGAAGCAATGCAGAAACAGCAACCTGAATCAATGTTCAGTCAAGCCCACTAATTATGCAACTAATTTTGTACTGATGTAAGTAGATCCTTAATTCTGAAGCAGCTTGTGCCTAGGGCAAAGGAGTGGATGAGACTGTTATATTCCCGTAGACAGCAGGTGATGGGGAGCTTGATCCAATGAAGAGAAGGAGAGTATGAGAGATGCAAAACTTCAAACAGTCTGAAATTCAGGAGCAGCAGAGATACCAAAGGAAAGAAGAGTATGGTCTTCAGGAGAATAAGTTGTTTTAGAAGCATGTATATACCTGAATTTGACCCATCTTTATCGCAGAGGTGAGATCTGATATAAAAAGAAATTTCTGTGAAGAGTGGAAGGCTGTCAGGCTACAGAAAAATCTCTTCACAAATTCATTACTTCTTTGTTGGAATTCAGAAACAGAGAAATGTAAAATCAAACTAGCTCACACGCTGCAACTCTTAAAGTAGCTTTTTTTAAAAAATAGAGACAGTATTTGATCTCTGCCTTGGAAAAAAAGTCTTGTGCAGAAAGTTACAAAAAGTCCTGGATCAGATTCTGTGGTCAGCAGCTCAAATGGCTTAATATGATCAAAACTCCAGTTGAGTTTTTTTAGAAGAGAGTTCAGATTCCTCTGTGTATATGTCTGTGCTCGAGTGGTTGAAGCGTGACAAACGTCCAACTAGCAATAACTGACATTATGGGATAGCTGAAATGGAGGACAATGACAACCAGCTTTGGGGTGGAACTCCAGATGAACCACTGTACATTATCACCTTCACAGAAGAATTAATTTCGTTATATCAGTCAATGTAAATGTGAAATATAACACCAAATTAGAGTTACTATTCCAAAGAAAAATACTTCAAAGAGTTCCTGGCTTCAGACTACCCATGGTCTGAACTCTGTCTCTGGTAGCCTGCTGTATGCGGTGCACATCAGATAAATATGTACATACAAGGCTTGCAATGACAGACCACTGGGTCTGAATATCTCCTCTAAGTCTGGAAAGGCAGACAGCATTTGAGCAGGCAGCAGCCTGGCAACTAACAAACAGCACATTACTCTGCATCTCGTAAATCTCCGTGAAGTTTGTTTATTCTTTTCTGAGAATAACTAATGTGAAGCCTCTTCTTGCCAGTTATTGTAGCCCTACACAAAGCGATTTAGATGTGGAAGCTGCTATTAATAGCAGTGAACAAGCTACTAATTGGACAGTTATGTAATGACATTGTTATGAAACCTAGTTTGGGTTTGACACCTTCTGTTTTCTAGAAACAACATCAAACCCTCCAAACAAATCCATGGTTAGCAGTATGTAGCATGAAACAAAGACTAAACAATTACCAATCTTTCAAAACTCAAAGGATTAAAAAGGAAAAAAAAAAAAAAAATTTCTCTGAATTTTAGCAGAAATGAGCTGGAAGTGAATCATTCAACAGATCTGCATTCAAAGGGATGCTTTAAAGTAACTTTCTTTAATACCTGCCCTGCAAATGCTGACAAAAAGTTCAAAGTGGCCTGTTTCTGCAACTTGTGTAATCTCAGAAAGTTGGGGTTTTTTCCTATTTAAAAAAATTGACTTTCAATGAGTACGAACAGAACATGGTTTAAGGAGAAAGAAAGACCAGAAAATCTCTGTGGCACACACTGATACAAATCATGCCCTAGGATTAGGCATGGATCTCTGCTTTTGTAAATGACAATACAGATGTACCTATACTGTCTGACTTTTTAAGTAAGTTGAAAAAAAAAGAAAAAAGGGAAGAGAGGAACAACTGGGGACGACATTTTGTTCCCTGCCATATAGAAGGAAAGAAAATTGCCCTCCATTAGGAGAGCGTGTAAGAAGGATCCCTCCAGAGTTTTGTAGTTATATGTGTAGAATAATAATTGAAGAAATTGCACAGCTCTAACACCTCTTGTTTTAATTCCTGACCATGAAATTAGCTCTCAACATGCATGGTGCCAGAAACTGTTGTTTGATCGCTGTTACAGGTGATAATATACACCCTGACTTACCCAGCACAGTATGTTAGGAAGGGTTTATATCAGTAAAGGACAACTGTAGTTCAGTTCTAAATTGCTAAATCACCAGTGGAAGCAGTAGAGGCTTACAGAGATTTGATGCACGATGTCCCAGCACCACAGTAATTAGAGCAAGCATGGCTAAAAAGCTGTGCTAACATAGGATTCAGCAACTTTTTAAAGAACAAGACATTATAGAAACCAAGGAGGAATTTGGGTGGCCCAGATGTCTTCCACATGTATTAGTTAATTATGAAGGACTAGAATCTGTTATCCATTATATGTGTGTGTACGTGTATATCAGTACGCATAAATATTTCAATCTCCAGACTATTAACTTCATCAGAATACTTCAGAATCACAATGTGGCAAGTAATACCAGAATCTTCTCCTAAAATCAAGTATCAGCATGCTTTCCTACTTCTACCCATCAGATGAAATGAATTTTCTCTTAAATGCATGTCTTCACTAGTAGTATAGTTTGCCTGCATTGTTACTGCTCTTCTGTATTCTCACTTGTGTGAGAAGGAAGATATAGCAGCTCCTCTGAATAGTAACACTATTTCCCGTTTCTGTTTTGGTGATACTGAAGAGCTCCAGTAGGATACAGATTTACTTCATCACCCATTTCATTGGAGGACAGAGTTCACCAGACCTAGAAAGTTCATTCACAGTCCTACAATTTCTTAATTCTCAATTATTCTGACTTTATACTGCTGTAATTTTATACTTTTACAATGCTTCAGTATTATATTAGACAGTATTTAAAAAAATACTGTCTTAATCTTTAAATGTTTAGATTTTAGATACCTTAAAAATATTTGAAAGTTACCTTTAAATTAGGTTTACTTTAGGTACGGAAATTTTTTTCATATGTCTGATGTCTCTTTTTTCCCTCAGTAGTAGTGTTTTTTCCACCCTTTTTCCACTGCCTACCTGCTGTGATAGTATATTGAGCTACAACCTGTTCTGTATATTCCTGCT
>NW_009918716.1:6836-11307 GCF_000696875.1 Nestor notabilis
TGGTGAGTGTGTGTAATTATTGTCTATTGATACCTGTTACCATTTCCTGCTGGGTTTATATAGACTTCATTTCATGTGTTAGCCATATTTTAATAGAGCTCGGGCATGTTATGCCAATGGCCAAAATTCATGGGAAAAGTGAATGGACCATTAATTTCCAATTATAATTTTGCACTCAGACTACTTGTTTGCATGGAAAAGTAGTTTGTTGGCAACACCGCTTTGATGGTATTTTGGAACTCAGCTTACAAAGTGTTAAGAATCCAAACTGTTCCTGGGCCTTCTGGTGTTGTCATTGGAAGAAAGAAACACATAAAGACTACAGGGGACTAAGGCTGGAACTGAAAAGCCTCCTGAGGTGATTAAGCTATTTAGGTGGTCTTTTTTCCTCTGTATACTTAGCCATGGAAGATGGAATTGCAGAGGAAAAACGAGCTGAAGGAAATACGGTTTTCCAATGGAGAAACTGAGAACCTGTTTCTCGTAGGATAACATCCAGGAAATATCTTTTTGTTTGTTTGTTGTCCCCTAGATTTTACCAGATCTTTAAAACACACACACACACACCCCCCCCCCCAAACCTAAATAAATTGAAAGACCTCCCCACAATTCTGAATCAGAAATATTCTCTAGATAGAATTCAGGGTGGGGGAGGAGTTTACCTATAGCTTGCATCGACTGGAGGAGACAATGTTGAATATTCACATATCTGATATTGAATATTCACGTTACCTGGGTAAAACCCAGACTGTACATGAGTAATTCCTGTTGATCTTAAACTACCAAGCTCCTGCAATACAAACTGTGGCTATCATTGCACTTCTGGTAATATTCTATGCCAATTGGCAGCACTATGAGGTGTGGTAAAGTGTATTCATGGAGGGGAGAGGGCAGGGAAAAGACAGTTGATAAATTCTGGTGATTTGTGTTAAATCTGAATTTACAGACAAAATTACTACTAAAGGTATATATAAAGCATAAATGAAAACACTGCATATGTCTAATTATTACTTGGTGTATGACTCACATGATATTTCATACTAATTACTAAAAAAATATTTACTTGAGCCAAAGCTTAGATACAATTAAGGAAATTAATTTTATTAAGCAAGTTTCTACGTATGTCCTGTATTGGCCATTAATTTTGCTTGAAATAAAAATGATAATAGCACATCTATCATACCTCACAGTTCCCAGAGAAAAACTAGTGCTCAAAGTGTGAAAAAATCCTTCTGATTATTTATACAAGTTATTTAGTGCTAATATATGGAAAGGAAGACAGTGATGTAAAAGTGGTAAAGACCTAGGTTGAATTAAAGTTCCTTCCTGTAACACAGTATTTCTGATACCTATTGGCAACAAATTTGCTAGAATCTCTGAGACAAGGGGTGTCCATTCCACCTGAACCTGGTGAGCCACAGCCTCTGAGCTTCTTGGATGGTGCTCTGCAGGTACCCTGACATAGTAGCTGTCAGAGCCAGTTATTATTTTCTCTTTCCAAACAGGCATCTAGTAAAGCTGCCTATCAATTCCATTTGCAGTGGAGGCTCATGTATGGCACTGTCTGTTTTAATCCATTCAGCAAAGGGCTCAGTAAACAGAGAATGGTAAAGATTACAACAGAAGCCTTTTGTACCGTAAAAGCAGAGAGAACAAGCAATAGGACAAGAGAAAATTGCCTCAGGTTGCACCAGGGAAGGTTTAGACTGGATATTAGGAAAAACTTCACTGAAGGGGGTGTCAAGCATTGAAATAGGCTGCCCAGGGCAGTGGTGGAATTACCATCCCCTGGGGGATTTAAAAGACATGTAGATGTGGTGTTTAGGGACATGGCTCAGTGGTGGACTTGGCAGTGCTGAGTTAATGGTTGGACTCAATGATCTTAGTCTTTTCCAATCCAAACAATTCCATGATTCCATGTTATATGTAACTGAAACACAGCAGTCACATTCACAGCTATGCCTTTATCAAGATCTTTCGTACTACAACAATGAATGTTCTGTGGAGCTCAAGATAACACAATAAAGGAGATGTTCGGATATGCTTGCAACTTTTACAAATGATTAAAATAAGAACAAAAAGCAGGAAAAAGGGGTTTCTTGTGTTACCAATTTACATTTTCCAAAGTAAATCTACTTGAAAAGGAAACCAAAACTTCCCTTGCTCAAACTTCCCACCCCACCCCCGAGTGAACTGATTTAAACATTTGCACTTAATTAAAAGAATTACTTTTACTTGAAATGTTTTGGCTAGTAAATAAGAATATATTTGTTGCTCTGAGTATTCTGAAGTGTGCTGAGTGCAGTATGTGAAGGTGTAAGAATGGCATTCTGACAGTTAAATTAGTCTACAGGTTAGCTGTTTGGAAGTTGTACCCATCTTTATCCTTATTTCCTTTCACTTTTCTCTTACTATTAGCACTCCCTGCTGTCTAGGTCATGAAACCAGTTACTGCATGTCTCCTCTACTTATATTTAAAGCCTCCACAAACCTTACAACTGTGTCTCTGAAGTTAGCCTTCTTCCCATCAGTGGTGTCCCAACACTAGCCTATGCACTAGTTCTTTCAAGATCTTCCTCTTTTCTGATGAAATCTTTTCTCCCATCTTTGATTCAATCTGTCCAAACTATTGCCATCAAAGTATTTCCCTTTTCTCACCACTCTGACAATGTTCTCTTCTAAAACCTCAACATACACTTCCCCTATAATTCAAGCCTGCCTCTTGTCTCAGCTCCATTACTACTTGGTAAGCCCTTTCTTCTCCAGTGCTCAGAACACCTGTGTATGGAAAGCAGGGGACATTGTTATTAATTTCCTTCTTTAAATTTCTTCATCAAAAGGATGCTCTGAATCTAAAACCTATGGTAGATGAAATTAATTTGAAATGAGTCACCTCTCTCATTTGTTTTAGGAAATGCCTGAAAATACTTGCAAAGCCTTCAGCAAAAAGCATTCATAATGAAGATTCAGCATGACTGAAATGATTGCATGCGATTTCTGCCAAATGAATAGAGATGTCTTGAACTTTTATTATATCCCCTTGACTTTTGGTCCCTGGTTGGACCAGCCCAGGGCTTACTCCTCATTGTGATAACTGGCAATAATAGCCATCAGGCTTTTAGGTGACTTAGCAATAACTGAAACACATTATATTATTCCCATTCTTTTTCACTGCCTCTTCCTGTTCCAATTCTTATGGGAGCAGGAGTACTGGATTTGGAAGGTCAGCATGTAGTCACGGTGGGTTTGCAGTTATCTGCATCCCCTGATGCCTTTATACGGCTTGCTTAACGCAAGGGGAGCATAGCAGATGAGCAAATGCAGACTCCTGTTTTCTACTTCATTTCTAGATCTGTGATCTTCTGTGCAATATGCCAGCCGAGATCATAGTTAATTCATAATCTTGATGATATTGAGGTTGTCATAGCCAGCTTTGCCAGATGCACATATTTCTCTTGAATTTATATGACAAGGTTACACTAAAATCAGACTTCTTACCATGCCAGAGAAATGCATATATTTCTGAGTCTTTCACCACTGAATCAAAAGTAACAAACCCCTGGGAACTCTGGAAGGAGATATATTTATCCTTTCTGAGTCATCTAATCATACAGGGCTCAAGGCTGGTGCTAAAACTTCCAGAAACGTTTGGAAAGCAATCACAGAAATCAACATAAATTCAGGCTCTGACACGTGAAATGAGCATTGTCAAGGAACAGATCTATACGCTTGTACAGACAAGATTTCATGAGCAATTTCCCAAAAATAACTTGAGTATCTGGGGTTGATCAGGTGAGTTTTGTTGTTTCTCTTCCTTCACCTTTTCTTAGAGCGAGCTTTGTCAATGTGATGATTCTCCCTAGCATTTAACCTACAGCTGATCGTTCTATGTAGCAGATCTCTTTCCCATTCTTCCTCAAAGGAGAGCAGGGAGGAATTTAATGAGGTCTGGGTCTATATGAGTTTCAGAGAAATTTGTAACAGTTATATCTGTATTTGTCACATCTATGTTTCAGACCAGAGCAGTTTTTGTTAATGTTGGCAAGTCTGAATAAAGAAAGTCTTGAAGTTATTAAAAGTAAACTATGTTAGGCAGCTGCTGGCACCACTTTAGTGGCATCTTGGAATCATTCAATTTTAATTCCTGAAATTAACATCAAAGATATTTTTGCTGTATGGAAAATTGTCATTATTTAATTTCTTTTTCTGTGCTTATCTGTTCCGCACTATACTAACTGCAACCTAACTGTGCCATATGCATGTGTGCACCCCAATATATAGTTATTGACAGCATTTGGGATATCAGCTCCTGGATGTTGTATGTAGCAAATACAGATAAGCAGTTTATAGCCTTGTGAGGTCTTGCAGAATTCAGTCTGGGGGCTCTTGTGGCTCTAGTGCCCAGCAGAACAGTGTATTCTGGAAAAATCTTTCCCGTCTTCCTCTACAAAATGACCTTTGAGGTTCAGCA
>NW_009918716.1:11338-16888 GCF_000696875.1 Nestor notabilis
ACTGTACATTTGCCTCTCTGCTTAAGAATATTTAAAGCTCTCTTACCCAAGCTGTTATCTCTACTGTGCACACCAGGTGATCTACTGCAAACAAAGTAACTACTAAGTCCTTATTCAACTCAGATGGGAAGGGTGATTTGCCTACAGATAAATATAACTGATGCAGAAACCAGTAATAATCCAGCTGGTCAAAATAAATTTAAAGGAGAAATATCTCCTTCCCGGTTTTGAAGATATGTTGTAACTATGAAGTAACGCTCCTAGATGTTACAGTTTATAATACCTTTACTGAAGCATTCTGAGCACTTTCACTCAATCACTAGTCTTTCCTTTAGTTAGATCTGAAGATTCAAAACATTCTTGCTTAGAGCAGTGGTGTTTGCTGACTATCACTGAATTCCTGAATTTGGCATCCCATCAACATGGTTCCAGCCATTAAGTGCTGTAAAACAGCAACTTTCTGCATGCTTTTCTGTGTTGTGCTCCTCTCTCTCATTCCAGTACTTGCTCCATTGACAAATTCATTCAAATTCATGCCATGCAAATCAGTGGCAAAAGATATAATTCTCAGAGTGCTGCTGACTCTGCTACTTGCATGTAAGAAAAGCTGTGTAAATAATGTAATATTTCAGTTGCTAGGAATTCATAAAAAATTACTTAGCTCAAAATTAAAGTGAAATCAGGGCAAGTGCATTAAAAAGAAATCACTCTCTTCAAAAGCATTAAAGGAACATTCTCAATTAAAAATACCTTCAAATAAAAAAACAAAAAAGAAAATTGCATTATTTAAAATTCTGAAATCAAACTTGTATCTTAGAGCATTTCTATTTTGTTTCCAATGCAAACTAAAACATCTCAGTTTTTTGTCCTTGCTACACACACACACACAAAGCTAAAACAATGCCAAACCTGTGTTAATTTTTCATCTAGTTCTCCCTGTAGTGCTTCTAGAGGTAGGAGTTAAATGGACAGCAATGCCTCCTAGTCTGTCAGGAGTAATGTTTTTTTAGGCCAGAGAGAAGTTTTGGTCTCCTGCATACCAAGAGCATGACAGAATCATTGAACTATCCAATCAGTTATTCTGCCAACATCTTTCTGGTTCACTGAGGAGTAAATTAATCCTACATAAGAGCGCTTAAGCAGGAGAATAAGAGTGAGCACACACACATTACCATAGTCAGGTAGTAAGGTGCTTGCAAGGGGTGTAAATAATGGATAATTAATTTGCTTTAGGGAATCTTCAAAGATCTGCTTCTCTGGGCACACATGCACACATGGTGGAGCAAGGGCAGCAAGGGACAGAGCAAGAGAGCTTCTCCACAGAAAAAAAGCAAGCCCTAGGCAGGTTGCTCAGCAGCTCCACTGCGGCTTATTATGACCCCCAGAGACCTGGGATGTCTGGGACAGCCACCAGTTTCTGGAGTCAGCATGGATCAGAAAGTCTTTGGAGGGAGCTGCTCCAGCAGAAGATGTTAGGACAGACCTTGGGCCACCACCATCACTTGGAAATGAAAGGCTATGAGTGAGTCTCTGGCACATCGACCAGATGATGCTACCAGGGCTTCCTCCTCCCCCCGCCGTCCCTCAACTTTATTTAGGAAAGTCCAACAGCTCCAGTGAGAAAAATAAGAGGTACAACATTTGGTGCAACAGATAATTCACTACTGACTTGAAATCTCTTGCCTCCAGTTCAAACTATTACAGTGAATTACAAACCCACATATTGTCATCTTTGTGATTTCTCCCAGTCAATCCCTCCTTTTATCCTGTTCTTACATATTTCCTTATTTCCACATACCAGTTTGATCTTTTAATTGATTACCTCTCTCCATTTTTTCTGCTGTCTTTGGATATTCATTTTTCTATCCACTTTCACATCAATTATTTTGTTTCTGACCCTAATGACCATTCTACTTTCTTTCAATTTCCCTTTATTTACTCCTTTCTTTAAAAAAGTTTTCTCCCTTTGTTCTCTGTCCTCTTCATTTGTTATGTTTCTGTGGTTCTCTGTTCCTATTATAAAACTAATTTGCTCTCTGTCCCTCTTCTCTCTCACTACAAGGCATGTAATTCCATCAGCCACAGGTCCACTGGTCTGATTTCCCCTTCCATCTCCTGACACCTCTCCCTTCCTCTCACTCTCACATACCACTCCCTCTTATTTGTTCCTAGTTCCAGATCTGTCCTCTGACTTTTCCATTGTACTCCTGCCTGCTGCCCTCCCCGCTAGCAGAAACATTCACCTTTGGTGCTTTATCCCACAGATCTTGGTTTTCTTCACCTCCTTGATGCTCTTTAGATCGAGTCCCCAGACACCTTCTTGACCAGTTCAGGGATGTTTGTCATGCATTATCAATGTAAGCCTCTGTGGCAACATGATACTTTCAGTATGCTATTAAGGTGACTCACATTTTAAATCAACAAAATAGTGGTATTTTATTGAGCCAATTACAGTTTTTCAGCTTTGCTGCAGTAATGGACCTGAAACTGCTCCTGCATTTTCCATCATATGCAACCTTGGGAAGGATCAAGGATTCCTGTTCATACAGCAAGTATCTATCTAAGCCCAGCAGTACTCAGGTTTTTAGGCCATTTTCTGCCTGGGCCTCTGCTGTAAATGGCTGTTGCATTTGTTCACTAACTAAAGATATGATATTCCCAAGAGTCCTCGAAATGAGAAGTCTATAGGAACGATCTCTTGAAAGCCCTCCAACTCCTTCAAAGTGTAAGCAAATTGAAAAGCTGTATTTGCAAGATCAGAAATAAAATGAAAACCTCACTTTGGCTGTCTAAAAATAAAGCCATATAAAGCAAAGACCTTGCTGAATAGCAAACTCTTAAATAAAATACAATTTCCTTTGCCATAATAAACGTTTCAGATTCTGAAGTTGAATATATAATTAATTCCACTGGTTAAGCTGCAGGAACTTTGGAGGAACAGCTCTTCTTACAGACCTGAACTGCTTGCTGCTCTCTCAGAAAAAAACCCCAAACCAACCTGCTGAAGAAACAGAGTCTGGGATGTTTTTTAAGCCTTTTTTTGTTCATTACCAAGATATGACTTTCTGCCTTCACTAGATCAATGACAAATTGTTTCTATGGCCTTACTAGAAACCTGAAGCTCCAACCAGCTTTTAGAAGTTAACCTAGTGGGCCAGATCCTTGGCTGCCATTCTGGCTGCTTCTGGCTACTTTCGAGGAATTTGGAGAATGTATGGAGTGCTTAAATGGCAGCTCCAAATTACAGGTTTGTTTCAGCTAAAGAGTGAACTACATTTAAGAAATTATTGTTGTAACATGGAAAAAACCCTCTGAACTGAAGTGTTTCCAAGCTATTCATCATTTCCCTAGTATCTCGCCTTATGGAAATTCTCCAACTCCTATGATACTGATCTTGTAAACAATTATTTTCTTTCCTTAGCTCCTACAATAAAATTTATGCTTGATACTTGATTTTTTTTTTAATCTCAGTGTGGATCTTGCATACTTATGTCATTAAAATACCACAAACCCAACATTTTTTCACTAAATAATAAATTTATGGCACAGCAAGAACAGATACTTTGGCCAAATGCTTGTTTTCAGAATATACTATTAGGAAGAAATTACATAGGACAGGAAGAGTATGTTTAATTTTTTAATGTCTATGTATATGTGGATAAGGAACCTGGCAAAGATGCCCCTGTAAATACTCCAAATCTGCAGACTTCTCTGGGGTTACAGTAGTATTGACTGCGTTATTTATGCAGATACATAGAAAATTATGCACAACTTGCACGTTATATTTTTGTTAAAGGGAACTAAAAAATCTGCCACCCTTCTGAATACCTTTTAAGGTACCTTTCCTTCACTGACCTGAGAAAAGATTCATTCTTGCTTCAGTGTAAATTTGCTGGTCTAAATTGAAATATCCTCCAGTCTTTTCGTACTGCTGCACATAATGTTTCCCAGGAGAGGAGCTTATGGAGTAAATGCTTTGTACTTGCTTACAGGTCTCGAACACTTCCTTTGCTGCTGCCTCTGTGCCATGAATTTAGTGTATTTGTGCGAGGTACAGCTGCCTCACCCAGAAGAAAATTACCCTCGCAGACGGACTTACATGTCCACATTGCATACACACACAGAGGCATTCACATTCCTTTAGGGAAGAGTTGGTAGGTTTTAACTCTTCCGACAACACTGTTGATCTGGATCCTTGTTCTAGAAACTCTGGAGCTTTAAAGAAACGTTTATGGAGGTATTTTTGTATGCGTGTCTTCTGATGTATCAAAATAGGATTTAGATGCTTTACACCCAAGCTCTACACTGCGTTTTATAGTGAAGCTCTACTTGCGTTACAAACTGACACATTCAATGCTTTAAATGCTTAAAGCATTGTGCAGATATTAATTTAACTCATTACTTCTCTCACCACCACTTAGTTTAGCAGAAAGGAGTAACAGCAAAATGATACAGCTTGCCTAAAGCAAATAATCACTGGCAAAGCCTAGACCAGAAGCAAGAGTGAAGTTACAAAGGCTTTGGTGAGGCACATACATTTGAAAAAGCTTTTAAATGAAAAAAATCAAAGTTGGCAAATGGCAAGTTTTAGTTCTAGTTCCAATAACTAGCATTTCTTCATTGGCCACTATTACTTCAGCTTTAAATATTATAGAAAAGGCAGTCTTAGGGATAAACCTAATCTAAACACACGTTTTCCACTTGCCCCCCAAATTCCAGCACACAAATGCTGTATTTATTTCAACAGCACTTTTAGTGTTGCTTTCAGAATTAAAACAATTCTAAAGACTTGGAAGTCAAACACATTTGCAGTACGTCAAAGAATTCTCTCCTGACTTCCAGTACAATTCAGGTGGCCTGGTGACCCCTCATTTTGTGTCCATTTGTGGTCTCTGACTATGCAGTTTCATGCTATCTGAGCTGAGAAGCTTGCCCTTATTTGGGACAGGAATTATACCAAGGTCAAAGAATCCAGGCAGCTGTTTACTATTACATTTTATCTGTATCACAAAGCTTTCTGCTTTGTGTTCTCAACCATCCCCGCCTATCTGTGCAGGAACTATAGTGTTATTCTTACTTCCTGGTGGTGCTGGGCTTGGTGTGCGTGGTGCTGCCTCGCAGCGCATTGTCAACATCGCCTTGAAGTCTCAACATCTCATCGCCTTGGCCAACATCTTTCTACCCACGTCTTGTCGTCCCTACGAGCTGCTGCCGCCTCCAGTGCCCTCCACTGTCAGTGATTCTCCTCTCACTGCTTCTGCTCTCCATCTCTCAGAAAAAATCCCTGTGGATTCAGGGTGACGCACAGTGTAGGTTTATGAAAGCCAACCACGGGTGCACGGATACCGGCTTCATTGAGTTCGACCCCAACTGCACCGTTTAACACTGTGTTATGCTTGATCTGTGCCTAAGGAAGTACCTGATTGCTATGAAGCCATTTACGCCATGGCAGACGGCTGCTAAAGAGCGGGCCCGTTCCTGCACGTTTTGTGCTTAGCACAGCTGTTGTTCCGTCCCGGCGAGGCCGCCCGCTGGGTAGCGCCTGCGGGA
>NW_009918717.1:0-24586 GCF_000696875.1 Nestor notabilis
CGGTCGGTGTTGTTATCACGGGTGATAAGAAGGTATTCTTATCGGTCGCCTTTCCGTGCGACGGGCGAGCCATGCGTGGTTTGCACCCAGTCGCACCTCACTCTTCTCCCCGGCCGTCCTCTTGTGTTCGTCGTGTCGCCCTGGCGGTCCCCCGAGCACGCGGAGGTTGCGCGGAGGGTGCTCGGAGGTGCGCCGGCGCGCCGCCGCAGCTTAGGGAGCAGCCTGGTCCCGGGGCATAGGTCGCCACGCTGCGGCTCACAGTAGCCCTGGCTATGAAACTTAGCAGAACCCCCGGTGCTTTCCGAGCGGGGTTTAGGGTGATTCACACCCCCTCCGTTTGTGGCTGAAGGAAGCAGGAGGGCTTTAGGACAACCCGTGGGAACCGGTGGAGTCAGGGCACTCCCGCGGTCCGGTCCAGGACTCCTCCAGAAAAATTAGGAAGGGGGAGAGGAGGAAACTCGGGTTAATTCAAATGTTCTGAATCTCAAAAAATTCTCAGGGTTGAAACCAAAATTTTGACTCCTAAGGGTGGTATCTTTGGTCACTGATTTCTGGATTGTCTGGGTCTTTCGGAACCAACTCTATGCTGTGTTTGTGTTACTCTGTAGAGCACTCTTCTGTGCCCTTTGCTTTCCAAAAGAGGGCTTTTGTGTCCTATTTTTAGGACAGGGCTTGAACATTGGTTCAGGTTCTGAGCTTTATTTCTGCTAGAAGGGATTGGTAACCTGTCCGTAAATGCAAATGGACAGCTTGCATTACGGCCAACAAATACCAAGTGTACAGCGCAAATTAAATAAATTAACACCAGGTCATGAAAAGCAGCAGGTCCTCAGTATGTGCTCCAGCTGTGTTGTAGCTGCTGCCACAGCTGTTACTTTTTTTTCTTTTATAATGCCCACAGATTTTACTGCAAATTCCAGGTTATTTGTGGTATCTCGGAACAAAAAACCTGTTGTCTGAAAGTGGAGTGATTCTTCTCTCCTATCCTGGTACCCACATGGTTCTTCCAGGGCTTTGTGCTGGAGACAAGTACTGATTTTGTAGCCAGTGAAGGAGGGCACGTCTTGGTCCCACACCTCTGGAGGTTGCAGGGGTTGTAGCAAGCTTCCACCCTCATGGATCATGGTTTGTTGTGCATTGTAAAAGCTGATTACTGAGTATATTTTGACTGCCCCCTGTGCTAGTTGTCTTGGTCTGAATCATAGAAGGTTGCACGAAAATAAAATTACCCTACAGAGCCTGGAAAATTGTGCTCTGGAAAAATTAGTCAATGTGATTTTACGGAGTACTGCACAGGGAGTCAGTGTTAGGTGTCATATAGAAACA
This sequence comes from Nestor notabilis, assembly GCF_000696875.1. Lineage (NCBI taxonomy): Eukaryota > Metazoa > Chordata > Aves > Psittaciformes > Psittacidae > Nestor > Nestor notabilis. The sequence continues at coordinate 1,327 of NW_009918717.1, forward strand.
TAGTTGATGTACAAACAGGTGGGATATGGAGGCTACAAATACGTCCCCATGAAGTAAACCAAGGTTTGCTGTTTAGAAAATGTGGACTTAACACTTGCCTTGATAGTGCATTGTGTAGAGTAACAGGAGCTTCTTTTTTAGACATGTCTTCAAAGTCAACCATCTTCTTGTTTTTTCATTTGTAAACCCTAACTACCTTGAAGTTGTTGGATTGGATAAAAGAAGGCCCAATAATTAACAGACCAGGGGCTTGAACCACTGGGTCCCGCATCTCAGCTGAGTTCCTAAATCTCACTTTTTCCTCCATAAAAGGAAACTATTATTAGATTATGGATGTCAACTTGATTGCCACACACATTATATCAAACATTGTCTCATTAATAGCACTGCTAATGAGCATATATTAATACTTTATGTCTCCAGAGGAGGAACAGACACACTGCCATTGTTGATAATTGACATTATTTGAATATGTAAACACTTCGATAGACAAGATATAAATATCACTTGCATTAATTTTATGAACTGAAACATTGTAAATTTAGCTTAGGCTGAGAAAAATGGGGTCACTGAAAGGTAAACCATGCGGTATCTCTTTTGCTCTTCAAATGTTTGTGGAGTTCCTTATCATCTCTATGTATAAGGTCGATGTTGTCCACAGTGTTGAACATCCATAGTTCCTGTTCACTGAAGGCAGAAACACTAAGTGTTCTCCATCATTATTCTGAGAATGAAGTCATAAATGTTTGTGTTTTTCTGAAATATGTCTCACACATAGGATTTGGTTATCATGAGAGTCCATATCATGTAGCCATATCCTTCTGTGGCTGAGTAAATTCTTCACAGTTCTGGTGTCAGGCAGAGACATGTATGCCATTTATGGCAGAGAGGAATGGCTAATTTAGCCATATCAGTTTTGTTGTATATCCCAAGAGCACTCTCCCAATATATGCTCACACTGGGTGATAACACATCAGTTCAGTCATTTGCTCCCTGAGGCTGCAGATATAGCAGTATGTAGGGAATTAGCTTCTGCAACAGGCACTGAAGTGTGTGGAGAAGAAACTGGTATAATAAGAGGAAGAAAATACCTGAGTTGTGAGGAGTAGTTTTGGAAGACTCTGAGATGGTTATTACAGAATAATGGTTTATTATTGTATGCTGTTACATTATAGAATCATAGCTAAACTTTCAATAAAAATCCAAAACCTAAATAGTCCAGGAGATAATATAAAGAGGAGAGAAAAGAAATAACAATAGTAGTTGACTACATAGGGGTAGCATATTGTCTCTTTAAGTGGTGGGTTCATTCAGTTTTCCGCATCTCAGAAAGAAGATACCTGTAAGTGTCACAAAGGTAGCACAGGTAAAAATCACTAATGAGATTTCATTGGAGGAAAGAAGTCTAAAAGATAAGGACACCTTTGGAAAGGGTCCTTCCATAATTGTAAAAGAGAGTGCAAGAAACATTTCAGAAAGGAGAAGAGTAGATGGTGAAAAGGAAAGCAGACCACTTCTATTTAATACAAGAATAAACATGCTCTGGAAGTCAAACACATTAAAAAAGGCAACTAGAACTGCTGTGATATGGTTATGTTGGCAGGTGTGATGATTGCTTTCTGTTCGGTTAGACCATGAAAAGCAGCCAAGCTTCTCAGAAGAATTAGCTACTTGAGACAAAAGATGCACCACCCAGTCACAGGCTAAAAGCAAAATATGAGACAACATTGACCTTGCAAACCAAGAAGTTTCACTGGCAAGCAGAGAGGCTGTGTAATGTTTTTTTGACAGTGTAGTTGTTTAGGTATGAGAAAGAAGCATAACAAGGGTAACAGAATCAAACACAAAGAATAGGGAGCCAGAGACAGAGTCAGAACAAAAAATGGAGAAGGCAGAGGAAAACAAAGCACCACCTTAGGACCCTCAATTACTGCTCACTGCTTGGGTCAAGAAGGGATAATCATGTTCTGTGTAATGGATAATTAATCTACGGAACTCACAGCAAAGAATCTTAGTGAGGTAAATAATTTTGTAAATTTCAAACAGTTTTAGACTATTAGTGAAGATAGACATCTGTTGTTATATTTTCTGCCCTGGTAATTACAAGGGCTATTAATTTGCTCATCTCAGGGGAATGCTCAAGTGAAAAGATTAGGAAGCTGTTTACATTTATGGTACCTTTACATAGTTAGATGACTGTATGAACTTCCTTCTGAAGCATGTAACTTTTTTGCCAAAATGCTGAATTAGATGTGCAACTGTTTTGTTTTTATTTTACACCTCCTTGATTTCCAGTAGATTTGGGAAAATGATTAAGAGGTTTGTCAACTAGTAGGAAGAGTTCAGGTGGAAAATATATAGGAGCTGGATGTGTGGGATTGCACCTAGCAAAATCTGTCTCTAATCCAAGTAAATTATTTTCTAGAAGTGTCCAAAAATCATACATGCACCTTGGTTATACCTGTATTTTGACTCAGATTATCTGATTAATAAAGGATTCTAATTAATTTTGGCAGTTAAGCATCCCTCCTTATTTTCAAAGGAACCAAGCACATCAAAGCCTCAGTTGGGAGCATTTCTGAAGGTTAAGCCAATTGCAGGGAGTGTAGTGAGAGGAGCGTTGGCATCTTGCTGTGGGGCACATGTTTAAAATTCATTGTGTGTCCCCTGAAAATGGTGGGCATGTTCTGCTGTCTTTACCTTTTTTTTAGGCCTGCTGCTCCTGCAGAACTTCACAATCTCATTTATCAGGGAACTGATGCTTTATAACAGAGATGGGAAACTAGTTGCTTTCCTGCCAGGAGGGCATATGTAGCCATCAAGAGTGGGTAGAGAGTTCTAGAGAGTGATATTCTCTCTTGCTCTTTCACTTGTCAGACAATGAATTTTTTTAAGTTGACCATGCCAAGATCATCAGCTTCTACAGGACTATTTGTTATTCATCTAAATATTCTACTTACAATCAACTTATAAACATAAAAATTTAACCTACCAAATTTCTAGCCCTACTACTGATTGACAGTTTTCTATAGAAGTACAGAGGGAATAAGAAAGCACTGGATCATCCTGCACATGGCCCTTTGTTAATAAAGTCTCACTTTTCCCTGAAGAGCAATGTCTTGGGTCCTCCTGCTGTACCTGCCATGAGTCTTCCGCTGGCTGACAGCTGCTTCTGTAATAGCTCTCAACCTGCTGATGGCAGCTGGTGGTTTACATTTAGCCTTGGTTCCTTTAAATACACATGTGTGCAGGCACACATTGCACACAGACACACAGGGTATAAGCTGCATGTATATTTACACTGTACAGATACATTTACCAGGGAGAAAGAACAGATTTACCCAGTAGCGTGCTTGTAAGTTCTTCTCACTGCGCCAGAGCAAGCATGAAGGGGACCAGAAATGGCTTGAATAAATGTGAAGACTAGGACTGTCATACAAGAAAGGAAAATTATTCTTCATGAGAAAGTAACTGTTGAGTGAAACAATTGAGCATTCCATTACAGAGAAATGTGATAAAATTAAATAATAAACATTTGAGCAGTTAGCAGACTGATCAAATTATTTATGGTACAGTTCATCACCTGGTCAGAACAAAATTATTACCAGAAATAAATACAGTTTGAGAGGAAAAAAGTGCAGGGTTACTGAAAAATATACTTTACAAAATCAGTGTTAACAAGCTGTGAAAACCAGAAATGCATCTAATTCAGCAGCATAAAGGCAGAACAGAGGGGTAAACATACCACAGAGACCAGATTTATTTACAGTAAATGTGAAGGCAGTCACAACATTGCAGAAGTGCTCAACATGCAGACAGCAGCAATACACAGTAAAAACAAGAGATTATGAAAGAATCTTCCCCCATGTGCATTTTGCGAAGAAATACGGATGAAAAATACAGAAACATTTATAACAGCTGGAGGACAAATTTGTAATGATGAAGATAAAGTGACACTGTTTTTTCTGGATCTCATCATATGTGTGAGATGTTTGTTATATGATACTGGGTAAGAATAAACATAAGCATGACAATTCATAAATACCACTTGAGCTGCATGAACCTTGTTACAGCTATGGTATGCTTATGAATAATAACAGTCCTGTGGGTTTAGGATGTATTTTCATTTCATTTTCTTGTCTGAAAGGGGATAATGAGGGTTTCTTGCAGATGCTTACAAAGACATCCTCGCAAGCGTGAGAGCAGAATGGGACCAATCCCAAAGCTGTTTTTTTGTTTAAGGGAAGACAAGGTGGGCAGATGTGGTTTGAGCAGAGTTGAGATTACCTCCTGTTGAGGTTAAGTGAGAGTTAACAAGTAGAAAAGTACATAGGCCAGAAAAAGCCTTGGAATTGGAGACAAATAATTTACATTTGGTGTGCTAGGAGAGGCCAATTTGCAGGCAAAACACAGTGACCCAGTCAGGCAAAAGTGAGAGCCATGTACTCTACATACGGCACACAAACCAGGTTCTGAGGTTTATGAATATACAACTGTTGTAGGAAATTCCTTCCGATTGCTGGAAAGCAGAAGGTAGTGTGGTCTAGGAGAAAGCTAATAACCTTTTGGAAAATACCCTCTATCTGCTGTATATCACATAATCTAATGTTCTGTACATGGAGTTTGAAAGAGCAGAAGAGGATGTTCCATCTGTCATTGTGCAGATATAGATGGTTTAATAATATAACTTAGATAAAATTATTTTGACAAAAGATTAATAATTTCATGTGCTGTAATCATGCAGTAAATTACAGTGGTACCTGACTTCATTTGATTCCCTTACTGTCAAGAAACATGCTACCGTAGAGCTCTGTTAGCATTAAGAAATAACACATCAGCCAGTAGATGGTGATGACTTTCGAACATCAGACTGAATTAACAGCCTAGGAAGGAACACATTCACAATAGGGCTAGAGTAAAAAGATTTGAGTAAGATCTTCAAAGCATATTTCTCCATGAGAACAGGAGAGGAGATCACACACAGACTTTTAAGTGAAAGGCTATTTTGCCATTTGAAATTTAAGTTGGGTGTTTTCACACATTCAAGTTATGAGGGAAGATACAAGTCTACACCGGCCACTTTGAGACACGCTGAAGTATTATATCACCATCTGCAGGGATTTGGATGAGACAGGTAATTGTGGAAGATCTGCTAATGCTGATTAAAAATGAACAGCAGCAACTATTTATGTTCTTCAAATTTCCCTAAGGAAAACTGAACAGCAGAAATGATGGGTCGGACCAGCTAGCTCATGTGCATGGGGAAAAGGGAGATTTATTGGATGCAGACCTTTTATAATGCTTCCCTCCAAAGAAAATCAGAGACATTAATGTATCTGATTGAGCTGACTCCTGATATTCCAGACACAAGAATTCCCTTTAGAGTGGCCACCATGGAATGGTTGAAGTTCTTTATGGCTGATGAACAAGAGAATGAACTAAAAATTAAAGGAAAATAAGTTTTAAAAAAGTTACAGACATTGTACTTTAAATATTTGAGAACCAAGATCAGATATAGACCAAGAGGTGGGTGAAAAGACAATATGACCCCTTTTTTTCCCAGGTGTTTCTTTCCCCACTTTCCTTTGCTGGCAAGAGTACATTTTCTTTAGTATGGTCCACATCAGACACGTGCTTGCCTCTTATATACATGGGCAGGTACATCACAGCACTGTGTGGTCTCTCTTCATTCAAGATCGTGGGTTGTTGGAGTGTTTTTTTCCAGAGTTAAGCATCAGGGGGCATATGCTGTCAGGACACTTACCAGATTGTAAATAAACTTAATTTGGTTTGGAAATGGAAGTCTGCCAACATAGATGTTTGTGAATAGATTCCTGGGCAGAACTTTTCCGTCTGAAGTTTCAAACAACAAATTGTTGAAAGCCGTAATACAGAAACCATTGCTTAAAACATTCCCTAACATCCTTTCACATGCCTTTCTCAAATGAGAAATATAAGATTGTCCAAAATTAGTGTCTTGAAAGGGCAGTTTTAAATAGAAAACCATGAAGGTACAGGATACTTTCTTTCAGTTACAAAATGTTATCAAGACTATGAAGATGACTTAAGGACAGAATTCAGTAAAGGAATATCACCTGCTGTGAAATAATAAATCCATAGAAGTTGCTGGAAGATACAGAAGTGGGTATGTGAGAAAGAGGATTTTCTTCTCATTTTCTTCACACACTAAGTTTACCCAGCATGAGAACAGGAATGGCAAAAGCATAATGCTGCATGTCCAGATGAATATTCAGAAAGATGTCCTGTTCTGTGCAAGTGTGCAGCACTGAAGACAAGCTGCAACCAGCAGTTCGGAAAAAGAGTAGTCAAGCAACTGCTTGTAGTTCAAGATGATTTTTCTCTTCCTTCGCACCAGAGACCAGTGAGAACATTGCTTACAATGTTGGCCGTTAACATTGTCCCAGAGTATATCTCTTTCTACCTCTAAAAACTTAGGCAATCTTTGAATTCGTCACCAGTTCTACATCTTCAAAAAAAAAAAAAAAACAACCCAAAACAAACAACTTACAAATATGAAATGCAACCCTGGTCTGATGATACACCCATGCTTCAGTACCCATTTTCCTTCCCAGCCAGGTTTCCTTGGCAGGGAAGTGAAGAAATTCCTAGTCTGCAAAACTGTTTCTTAATGTTGTGTATTCTTAAACCAAGTTTCCTATAAAACATAATATGAGACATATCTGATCTAACACGCAAAGGGTCTGAAAAGTTCCGTTTGACTGCTCTTCTACAGATAATTTCGGTCTTCACATAACAGCAAATCTCTCACAATTGCTCAATTGAGTGACTGTCAGAAGTGAGGAAGTGAAGCAATATGCTTTTTATGTCTATTTATGTGGCATATGTTGCAATTATTTCAGTAATTAAATACTTTTTTTTTAAATTAACTCTTTTGGCAACTAAAATATTTGTTGTATTATGATGTACGATATGTAATGTAATTTATTAGTAAAATATCAAAACTGGAGACTGTAATTTGTACAACTGTAGAATTAGCTCCTTTGCTTTGCTCTTGAGACTTGAGATGTTTCATGTGATTATTTTAGGGCTATAAAACATACATTTTCTGTAAAGATTCTGGGAGTGACTTAGAATTTGAAATAGTTTAATGGAAATACAGAAAAAAAGCTTAGAGAAAGTTGAAGTACTGGAGTAGGTGTTGAAAGGAGACACCAAGTTATTTGAAGGCTTGAAAAATGTCTTGCAGTGAAAAACTTAAAATAGAATTGGCTAGAAATGCTTTGATGGAATGTTTTTCAGCTGATAGTATCTATTCATCAAGTTGAAACTCCGCTGGAAAGGCTCAATTTTCATATTTCTGATTTTGAAATGTTTCCAGCAATTTCAAAGTTGTTAAAACATCCTGTTTCGACATTTTCTAAAAGAAAAAAAATACAATTTTCAGTTCTAAAAGCCTTCCTCTCAAAATGTAAACTAATTACGGGAGCCATCTCTAGACTGAGCTGGAAATATTGCAAATGGCCCAATTGGTTTTTGTCTTCTTTTTTTTTATTTCTGATAGATCATAATTTCTAAGAGTTCTACTTTTTGTCAGGCTTTGAGAATGGAAAAATAGTTTATCTAGCTTGATTGAAAATTCAGCTGATTCAATTTATAAAAAATGTTCCTTCAGTGGGTCATGCCTCTGTATAATATGTTAAATTCACTTATGACCATATATTGGGTTTGCATGGCAAGGTTTTGGTAGCCAGGGGCTACAAGTGTTGCTTCTGTGAGAAGGTGCTAGAAGCTTCCCCTGTGTCAGACAGAGGCAATGCCAGCTGGCTCCAAGATGGACCCACTGCTGGCCAAGGCTGAGCCTGTCGGTAATGGTGATAGTGCCTCTGGGATAATGTACTTAAGGGGAGAAAAACTGTGCAGCAGCAGCAGCTGGAGAGAGGAGTGAGAATATGTGAGATGCAGCTCTGCGGGCACCAGGGTCAGTGAAGGAGGGGAGGAGGTGCTCCATGTGTCAGAACAGAGATTCACTTGCAGCCCATGGTGCAGACCACAGTGAAGCAGGCAGGCTGTTCCCCTGCAGCCCATGGAGGTCCGTGGTGGAGCAGATGCCCACCTGTAGCCTATGGAGAACCCGATGCTTGAGCAGATGGATGCCTAAAGATGACTGTGATCGTGCTGGAAGTCCACACTGAAATAGGCTCCTGGCAGGACCTGTGGTGCTGTGGAGAGAGGAGCCCATGCTGGAGCAGGTTTGCTGCAGGACTGGTGACCTCACAGGGGACCCATGAAGGACTGCACACTGTGGAAAGGACCCACACTGGAGCAGGTCTTGAACAACTGCAGCCTTTGGAAATGACTCAGGTTGGAGAAGTTTGTGGAGAACTGTCTCCCGTAGGAGGAACCCCATGTTAGAGCAAGGGCAGAGTGTGAGGAGTGTTCTCCTAAGGAGGAAGGAGTGGCTGAAACAACATGTTATAAACTGACTGCAACCCCCATTCCCCAACCCCTGCACTGCTGCAAGGAATGGAAATGGGGAGAGTAGAGAAACTGGGAATGAAATTGAGCCCAGGGAGAAGGGAGGGGTGGAGGGAAGGTGTTTTTAAGATTTGGTTTTGTTTCTCATTATCCAACTTGGATTGACTGGTAATTTTTTCCCAAGTCAGGTCTGTTTTCCCCATGACAGTAATTAGTGAATGATCTCCCTCTGTCCTTATCTCAACGCATGTCTTTTGTTATGTTTTCTTTCCCCTGTCCAGCTGAGGAGGGAGGGTGATAGAGCAGCTTTAAGGGGCATCTGGGTCAACCAGGGTGAACCCACCACAGGCCATTCTGTGCCACTGAGGACAACTCACATTAAGAACCTCTCTCTATACTTTTAAAGTCTGTCATCTCATGCAACAGAAGGGCCACATCCAAACCACCTCTTAAGAATGGTCACTGGCCTACTCTTATTCTTGATCCATGCCCAGGAATTGGCTGGGACTGTATACACTGGCCCATTTTAAAACTCTTTCAGGGTTTAAAACTCTTCAGGTAATTGAATTTCAAGTCCTGGGTTTTTTCCTGCACAGTTTATTTTATTTGTGCTTTGTATAGGCATGTTTTATGAAGCATATTGTATCTTAATTTCTTAAAGACACAAAAGAAGCAAAGACTGTAAATTAGAACTACAAAAATACAAATCAGAAATACAAATTTGCAACAAAGTGATTAACCATTGAAATAAGCTGTAAAGTCAGCATCTCTTCGTGCTTTGTTGTCAAGATAGGACAGTCTGCTGCAAGCCAAGTAGAAATTACAGGGCTCAGGAAGAATATGAGGGTAAACAGTAGATTAAACCAAATAGCCTAATAATCTCTACTGGGGATAAATTATCTAGAAAAATCATATGCAAAAGTATCATTTGCTTCCTGTGTTTCATCATTATGAGGTATAATTATGCATCCATTCATTTTATGGAAGCATCTTAAATCAGAATTTGCCATATGAATTTCTCATTAAGCTGACGTGCATATTCCAAAGGCTACATTTTGACATTTAACTACAGACAGATGGCGGACACCTTCCTCAGAACAGGCAGGAAACAGTCAAGGAGGCAGACTCCTGCTCAGGGAAGGGCAGCAGCTTGCACCACTCTAAATCAAGCAGCACATCCTCTGCCATTTCTCCCATGACGCTGTCCAGGACATATATGAAGTAAGGTTGAGCAGAACAGTATCTTGCAAGTCACCAGACTACAAATATTTTCTGTTTGCTTTTGGTATTCTCATGCATTTTCATGTTGAATGGGCCTTAAGTTCAGTGTTGGTTACTGAGAGCTGTATCTGGATGTTATATATTAATACAGAAAATGTCCCCAAATTTTCTACTGGAATCTTTGTCTCTCAGAGGGACCTGTGAAGTACATGCTGCTCCATGGAGCTAATATGTACCTAGAGAACTATTTTTCTTCCTGTGATTCTCAACTACTCAATATGCTCAAACTCTTGTTGCACTTTTCCACTGGTTCAGTTTAGTGGCCTGGAGCTATAGATACAAAATATTAGCTGTTAAACTGTCAAAACTTGTAACAAGCAGTAGCCATTACTTGAGGGACTTTTAAGCAGGGTTTACTGAATACAGCATGTAAAAAGCTTCTTTCAAAACGAAAGGGATTATTTTTTAGTTATATTTTATAATGTTACATGATACTGGAAAAATCAAACTGAAACATGTCACATAGAATAAAACTCCTAATTAGGGCTGAACTGGCATTTCTGGTGATCCACCATCTCCTAAAAGACAAGTCTGTTCACAGAATTTCATTGGTATGAAAACTGTTCTATCTTTGACCATGCTATTGGATATGCTAACAAATTGTGGCAGAAAAAGTCAAATACAGGGCAGCAGGGGTAGCTAAGGATACAGTATGATCTCTGTATAACTCAGAGCATTGTATAGCATACACTAAAGCCAGCTGCATTTTCAGAGCAGAATTTTAGATACACATGTATATGTGCTGTCTTGGTCTAACACAGTCTTGGTCCAGAGCATTAGAATTAACCCTAGAAATTTCTTATTTATGACAGATGATATCCTGTCCCTATTTATGCCATCTAAACATTAGGTTTTAGCATGTTTCTGGAGCAGTTAGCACACAGAGTAAAATGTCTGGCAAGTCCTGAAGAAATTTGTGTATCAGCCTGGCAATTTAGAATTGTTTTTTTTTTTTTTTCAGGTACTCTCAGAGAAAATGTTGACTGTGGTTTTACTTTTTTCCACAAAATGTGTTCCTGAGCAGACACCCTTTGACAACAGTGCTTAGGAGTTGTTGAGAACATTTGGGTAGTCCCTTACTTCCTGAGAAGTCTGAGTGTGTGGCCAGTGGTACAGATACTGGCCCTTGGCCTGAACAAAAATTAGTGGAGTATTTGTGAAATAGATCTTAGAGAATGATGACATTTTAAAGATACAGGCTTAGATATCAAAAATTAAAAAAAAAAATTAAATGGGACATGAAAGCTGTATGCAAAATAATGATCAAAATACTTTTATCTCCTTACCTGTGTCAATTTTAATTATGTTTTTTTTTCTCTCCATGTTTGTCTGTCATGATGATCGTTGTTTCTGATTCCTTGCAGACATCTCAGTCAGTCTGTTAGCAGTAGTCGTCAGCTTCTGTGGGCTTGCCTTGCTGGTAGTCTCACTTTTTGTCTTTTGGAAGTTGTGTTGGCCCTGCTGGAGAAGCAAACCTCTGACTTCCAATGCCAGTAATGCCCCCCAGAGCAACTCTAGTGCTCCTACGGAGGTTTTTGAGACCACTGAGAAAAAGGAAGTTAAAGAAAATGAGAAACCTACAACAAAGGTACTTGAAGCTGCATTGAAAATTAGCCACACTTCTCCTGACATACCAGCAGAGGTCCAGAACGCACTGAAAGAGCATCTGATCAGACATGCACGCATGCAGAGGCAGATCACTGAGCCCACATCGTCATCAAGGTGAGTCAGGGGCAGTCGTGTTTGTAGCACGTTTCTGGGGAACAGGTAGAGCCAAAATGCTCTGCTGAAAACTTCCAGGATCCTGGATTATTCACTGACTTCTTAGCAGTGATGGGTGAAACAGCAGACACGTGAAGGCAAAGCCCCAGTGTCCTTTGAACAGAATATTGTGAAACATACAGTGTATCTTCAGTTGCATTATTATTTTAACATATGAAGATCAAATCTACATCTTCTACTACTTTGTAAATATATATGTTGCTGCTTTAAGCATTTCCATTTTAGGTTTTGTGTTTAGGAAAATCTATTTTGGTGTGATTTTTTAAAGTACTGCAAGTCTAGTTTTTTGGAGATATTTTTATAGATGCAGCAGTTGCTTTTGCAGATGAACGTTTCCCTCTCCACTAAATAAATGACAGAATTGTTGTTGATGACACATTTTTTTTAAGGCGTAGTTTGCCACTTATAATTAAAATCCCAGTCTAAGAATGTAGACTCTTACAGACTGATCTCAGAGCAGTACAGTTTCTATATAGCTATTTAAAGAAGTGACAAGAATGTAATATACTTGAAGTAATTTCTTTTGTATTGAAGTAGAGGACAGGAAGTTTTATTTTGTCTTAGGTACTGCTCTATACTGAAAAGCAGTGAAGACATGCAGTGACGTATAGTTTCAAATGGTGTTTTCTTCAAATACTATCAGCAAATTTAATGCATTCAAAACAAACAGTGAACTGTAAAGATCACTTTCTACATAAACAGAAAAGTGCAAGTGTTTTATAAATAAAGAAGGGGGAAATGAAGGCTAAAGGAGACCTGAAGTATTGCACAATGCCATGTTAGAATACAAACACCGTATAGGAAGCAGCTTTCCCTCAATAAACCGTTTGATAAACGAACATATGCTACCAAAGGAAAACGAACAGCAAAAGGCTCACATTCACAATAATTGTTGGAGGCACAAGACTGGAGAAGATGTGCTTTACATTTAGTGGGCACATACTTTGCTGGCCTTCTGCGAGTCCCTGAGACAACATTTTGCCAGCTCACTGTGCTCATTGTGGTGGTGAGTGCTGAAGTTCTTTTCCCAGCTATTCCAATAATGTGGAACAGCCAACAGGCAACCACATGAGGCTCCCAAAAACAAGAGCACTCCAGCCAGGGGAGGTCTAACTGACTTCCGCAGCTGAACCATCTCCTGAATTATGAGACTGTAGATCTGGCTTTAAGCCACATTGCCCCGGCTATGCCTGGCTCCAGCTACTGTATCCATGTGCTTAAAGGAGAGAACACAGTATCCAAGGCACTCTGAGGAACATCTCCAAAACACTGGGAGGACAACTTTGAAATTGTAACTGTTACACTAAACAAAGAGAGACCAAAACCTTGGCATGCCAAGGATATTACACAACTTGCCATTACCTGTTAGGATATTAATTGGAAGAGTCTTATCCATCGTGTACCAACAGGTAAATCTGCAGGTAATCAGACTGTCTGACTTTCTGAGCAGACAGAAGAAATAGCTGGCTGGCAAATGAACTTGAATAGTCCCTCTGGTACTATAGGGGGAGTAAGAAGTTCCAGGGACAAGATCCAGAACTACTTCATGCTATGAAAGTATTCCCAAGGACCTCTAGAGTGATTTGGACTGGAATCTAAATGCATATAAAATATCTGTGAAGCAAAGGATGGTTTTAAGAAATTATAACCTGCCATCAACCCTACTCTTTCTGCATGTGTTAGTAACTTTGTAAGGGAGCTTTCTTTTTCATCCTCTCCAGATTAGCAGGGTTAAATATCTCCTGTGAGGGATAGTTCCTTTGCTTTGAGTAACCCTTCTTGTCCCACCTTAGCCAAGTAATAGCAAGGTAGTTGGACACATTACCTTCTTTTACAGTTTGCTGAAAAACTCTACACCCTTGCTCCAAAACATATTTAGAATGTGTCTTTAAAATTACCCAGATATGGTCCTTTCTGTATTTGTAAATGTATTTTTTCTATACCTCTGCCTGCCTTAAGGGAGTCTTAACCTTCTGACAGCCCATATTAATTATTGCTGCCAAGAACATAATGTGTGAGATGAAGGCTGGTCATTTAGGCCAGTTTTTTTGATTACTCCTGCATAACATTGCAGAGTGTTGGACCACAGACCTTCTAAAACCTGACTCTAGTGCCCTTCATTGAGGACTTCCAAAAATGGGGATCCAGTAGCAGACACAGACGTAGCATAACTTTCTCTTGCATCATCTTCAGCACAGCACTGCTTTTTTATGCTCAGGAGTCCTGTGTGATCATTTTCACCAGCTTCTAAATGTATTGCATTGACAAAGAATCTAAGAGAAATATTTGCTGTGTGGATTGTCTCCTCTATGCTGATCTCACCTGAGCTGGGGAAAAAAAAAAGGATTATGGCCAGTTCTGTGAGGTTCATGCAGCCATCACATTTTAGTAAAAGAAATGGAATCATATTAAGTCATTGTTATTGAAGCAGAACGATTTTAAGAAGCCATTCAGAGCAATAATAAAATGTGCCTCTTGATTTTTTATAGACTTCATATTTAACATGGAGACATGTTAGTGTAGGGACATGATGTATTTCTGATTAGTAATAGCTATGTCATTTATAGTTCCTGATAATATGAAAAGACTTGCTTGTTAAAAAAACCAACAAACTCTTTAGTCTTTGATACCAAGAAACCAGTAAACTACAATATCAGAAGTCCTACCCCAGTAATGTTCATTTACAAACATTTATGCTCCGTGTTACTGAGAACCACTCTTCCCAGTACTTTGTGAAAGTATTCTCTAGTATAGATTATTACTTCTATGATGTTCCTTTCTTAAGATTCTCACCTCTATTTTCAAAGGACATGCTTATTGCTCTTTAGCATTAGTGGGGAGAGGAACTTGTCAAGTCAGTCAGCTCCCAAGAGGCACAAAAGCAAAAACGAAGTTCTTGGGAATGCTAAGGTTCAAGAAAAACAAGCAGGCCTGTTAACTTTAGTGATTGCAAGGAGGAGACAGCAGCCTCTGTTCTGTTTAAATACCACAAGTGCTGTTGTCCATTCATGAATTTGCTCAAAAAAGTTGGTCTACTGTCATCTAGAAAAGCTAGACTAAAGCCACGCCTCATAAAACTCAAGTCATAAACTGGCATCCTACCCTTCCCTTTTGTCACACATATGGTAGTCTTACTGAATTAGAAATCAGCTTCATAGTAGCACTAATCCACAATATTATTTTAGAGATATAAATACAGATTTACTGTCACGCAAAATGTATTTGTTCTAAGTAATGAGAGGCATGTCTGTAACAGGATTGCTATGTGTAAGAACCAGTAGAGCAGTACTGGCTTTGCACGCATTAGTAGCTTTGCAGCATTTTCACAACCTGGTTGCCTGACATCCTTGTACTTCATTATCAGAGTCATTAATTCCTTTGTTATTGCAGAACAAAGGAAGATAAATATGTTGCTATGACAACAATGAAACATCTTAATAATTAAGAGACCAATTAGCTATCTTGGTGAAATGCTGTGACTCAGAACGGATACAAGGCACTATGTAATTGGGACTTTGGCTTGCTAGAGCAAAAGCACTGCTGGTTCCCATAGGGAACAGTCATATAGTTGCACTGTTCTCTTAGTGACATCTTGCAACAATGACTGCATTCACTGGAGGAACTTACGTGCATAAAATTTGACAATTTGAAAGAAGAGTGGTACCTTACAAGTCATAAATTTGGGGGTTTATATGTTGGTTTTACAAGCATTAACCCAAATCTTTATAAATTCAAGAGACATTGAGGAAAAGAGATGTTGTCAATTATCTGTTTTCACTCAAACTGGAAATGCCATACAGTCAGCTTCACTGTTTCCCCTGCATAAGCAGTTTTCTCCACTGCTTGTCTATGGCAGGGTTTGAATATGATTATCTGGTCATCTCAGTACTAAAGCTGCAGGTGTGAGGAGCACTCAGGAAGGCCTGTCTGCACAGGTTTCATTAGCACAGATAGAGGTAGAAATAACACAGGTCTCCCTGAAATTCATTATGAGTCAAAGATACTAGAGAGCTAGTGCCTAAGTTGCTGTGTGCCATTGCTACTACATTATGGGTGGAGTTCAGTTCCTTCCTTCCTTCACACACCTGGACTTTTTAGACAATAAACGCACAAGGACAGCCCTGTAAGTACCTGAGGACAATATTTGTACTTTTCTGACTACTTAGGAATTTTCCACTCCTCGGTCCATTCCATCGTATGCTATGAATTCAGGGAGTTTTAACATTTGAAAATCATTCAACTTGCCTGTCTGTAAAAAAAAAAAAAAAAAAAAAAAAGAAAGGTAGAATGTTAGGTGTTACAAGATTACAAGAGGGGTGTTTGAGATCAGAACAGCTGGATTTTTGGATCTACTTCAAATCTATACTATGATATTCTCCCTCTCCTATTCTTGTGTTATGCTAGGACTGCTCCCTGCACCTAGCAGTACTTTAACAGCCAAAAGGGGAAATATTCTTGTCTATTATTTAATGGCTGCAGATTACCCTCTTGTATCTCTGCTTAGCTGAACTGTGGTAGTTTTGTGCTTCACGCCTTCTGCAACCACTTCGCTTACAGCAAAAATACAAATAATATCTATGAAATCAGTCCTGGTTGCTTTCAAATGGACAATTTGCATTTCTGATTTAAAGAAAGAAACACACAGCTGTGACACCTCTTGTTTTCAGAACACAGCACCACAGGGAAACCAAGCAATAAGGCAAGGCTGCATTTGGCATTAATAAGCAATTGATTTCAGAAAGCAGAGAAAAGTCTGACAATTAAATTGTTTTTAATGGCAACTAAGCATGCTCACTGGAGAAGGTAGTGAGCTTTTTCAGTACAGATTGTTGGGGTAGTGAAGTACCAAGGAAGTGTGAAAATGTCTAAAAAATAAACTGGGCAGTGTGGTCATAGTCCATCTGCTGGTGATTAATTCTACAAAGCTTTTTGACCAGTGTTGTCATACTACTGTAAGGCTGTATGGCATGTCAGGGATTTGATTTCACTCACAGTAGGAAAGGCACACATTTTCACTGAGGTTCATGAGTCAAGATAAATACATATGCTTATGCAACACTGAATTTAGAATTACAAGTGTTTAAACATATTTTTTCTTGCTGGGAGTATAGGAATCAGCTTTCTAATACACCACACAGCAGAGTGTGAGAACAGATGGAAAAAACCTATCACAGAAAAATGTTGATGAGAACTTTGAAATGTATTGCAGCTGGAACAAAATATTCCAAGTAGGATTGGAGAATGCATTCTGTACTTCAGTGTAGCAAATACCAAGCCGGTGTATATATAACGTTGTAGGATGAACTGTACTGAAACACCCCAGAAGTAGTTCTGAATGGCCTTTTCAGGTGCCTTTCACAGTGATCAGTGTGAAGCTTGGTAAATATTTAATTAGAAAACCACCACGGAATGCCTCCAAGAACCAGGAAGTACTGATGTCAGCTCTGAAAGTCATTTTTTTTCTTCCTCACTGTGCTTTACTCGGGCCCTAGCACAGTGGGATCAAGCAATGTTGGAACTGCCAACTTGTTCTATGAAAGAACCTGAATTAAGTTTCAGCTGCATAGCCTGAAAATAAGGTTATAAATATATGTATTGGGAGGACACTGGGTGTCTCTCAGACCAAGAGGTTAAGAAGTTCATTCTGAATGATCATTTCTTCTCAAGGATGTTTTAACACTAGAAATATTTGGGGGAAATGGGGGAGAAGGGGAGGTATTTTAAAATTATTCTAAAGAGAGGAACATTAATGAATTTGTTCTTCTTGTGTTTTCTACTTAGTAATAGCCAAGTCTTTTCCCAGAGATAACCATGGCCCATTTTGTGTGTGTGTGTATGCGTGCAGGCACAATTCTTTCAGGAGGCACTTGCCAAGGCAGATGCAAGTGTCCAGTGTTGATTTTAACATGGGGACAGACCCAATTTTGCAAAGGAGAGAGACGACAACCAGCATTGGGAGAATAAAACCGGAACTCTACAAACAGAAGTCTGTGGATTCTGATGGGCAACAAGAAGATGTGAAAACATGTGGAAAGCTTAACTTCACTCTCCGGTATGATTATGAGAATGAACTTCTGGCTGTCACAATTGTCAAAGCCTTAGATCTGCCTGCTAAAGACTTCACAGGAACATCCGACCCCTACGTTAAGATTTATCTGCTCCCAGACAGGAAAAAGAAGTTTCAGACACGAGTTCACAGAAAGACATTAAATCCTGTCTTTGATGAAACCTTTCAGTTTCCTGTAGCCTATGATCAGCTCAGCAACAGGAAATTGCATTTCAGTGTTTATGATTTTGACAGATTTTCTAGACATGACATGATTGGGGAAGTTATTCTTGATAACCTTTTTGAAGTCTCAGATCTCTCCAGGGAAGCCAATGTATGGAAAGACATCCACTGTGCCACCACCGTAAGTAATGTGTTCCAAAAGCATTAATGTAGTATTTTCATGTCTTTTTTGTAGTTTGTGCCAGAGCATCCTGTTTATCAACAGAGTCTGGAAGAAAAAAAAAGAAAAAATTTGTCAGTATTTTCCTGTGAGCATAGAGAAAAAGATGCTTAGGAAGCTATAAAATTTAATTACTAAAAAAATCTTCTGGGAACATACCATCACCCTTATGGTTCACTGTGCATATATAAATTAGCTTTATTAATTAAATAGTGCATCATGAAAGTCACTACTTAACAAGAACAATTAACATTTTCTTGTTAGCAAAATACCCTGTCCTTTAAAATGACCACATACTTAGGGACAGGGCCTATTCTGCTCTTGTTAGCAAAGTTTCATAGGTTGGGAATCTTGTGAAGTAAGCAAGAGAGTCTAAAAATGCTTGAAGTCTATTCTTTGCCAACTACCCTGTGCTTAGAGTCCCCAGTAAATGTATCTGCATTGCTGCTGGTTACTAGCAAACACAAGTAAATACAGTTAGGAAATAGAAATCATTTATTTATTGTTGCAAGCAAGAAAAGGAGGCCAGTGCATGGATGACAGCATGGATGACAAGCTACCAGCAGGAAAACCTCCAGTCTCCAAACGTTATATTTATTATAAACATCGAAATCCAAACACATCTCTGGCTGCAATTGGTGGGGGAGAAAGGTAGGGTATGGGGTAGGTTTGGGGTTTTTGGTTTTTGGTTTTTTAGGTTTTTTTGTTTGTTTGGTGTGGGGTTTTTTTTTAACTACTATGCGATTTATATAAAAGTTTTCCCATCCCGTGTTCTGTGGAGGTATCCAAAACAGTCTGAGTCATCTCTGGGCTTGAGCATGGGCTGGACTTTCACAGAGGACAGAGCAGTAGTAGACACTGCTTAAGTCACAGAAGGTTCATACCACCCCTTTAACAGAGCTGGAGACTTCCCATGCCCTTTTCCCCATAAGTTGTCATGCTTTAAAAAAAAGGGAAGTTTAGGTCTGCATGACTAGAAGGACACAGAAGAATGGTATTTCCCAACTAGTTTGAGCATGAGAAAGAAGAAAGGAGATATATTAGGGAGTGTAGCATAGCAGACACAGTTTTTGAATGTGAATTTTTAAAAATGGCTATTTATTTTACCTGCTGAGTTTACCAAAATGGTATGAACAGCCTTTGGCACACCTCCAGAAATTTGTATCTGTATATGCTTAGTTTGATTGAGCTCTGATTTTGGGTAAATTTAAGAACTGTGTTCTCAAGCTGCAAATTGAATCTGTGTTTAAGGTCTTGGAATAATAGCCCAGTAACTTTTTTTTTAATTTCTTCTAGATTTGATATTATATTTAACACTTTAATAATGACTTAAATGCTCACTCGTCCTTTGCAACAGGTGTACGTATGAGATTTTTCACTGATAACTAGAATGGTTTCAGCAAATTAGAATCCTTGGACTGTTCATCACCAATTTTGAGCAGATTGAAATGCCATACCAAATTATGCAGTCTGGAGAGCTACTAATATACATCTGGATGAAAATGATTGCTAATCTTGGTGCTGAATTCTAATTCAAGTTTCTTCCTCACTAAGGAAGAATATAGTAGGTTGGGAATCTTGTGAAGGAAGACTCTAAAAATGCTTAACTACTTTAATTACTACATGCAGTTATAGTGCTTAACTCACTCTGCTGGTGTTGAAATTTAAGAGAAAGCATGAAGGTTTTGGATTTCAGCCTTTCTCACAGTAGAGTTTACAGTATTTAGTGTGTATGAGTAAGTTGTCTTCACTTAAGCTATTAACAATAAACACATAACATTGAGGTATCTTCTAGTAAGTATCAGGTAACCACGTTAGCTTTCCCAAGCCTTACCCTATTCCCAGAAAATTGTCTAAGAAACTGATTGAATTGATTTTTTCTTGACAAAATGAAACCCTCCTATAGTATATCCTTTTACGATGTATGCAGTGTGCTGCTTTGTGTTGTACTTCAGCTGTTTCATGTAGACTAAAATGGGTTAGTAATAAAAGTTTCTAGTTCTGCCATTTCAGAGGTTGTAAGATGAGGGAGCCAGTCCTGCACAGGAATAAACAGTACATAAGATGTTAATCAACAGGGAATTATAGTCTTAAACACCAAATCTAAAGTTTGCCAAAGTCGCTAACTAGCAATTAAATAACTAAGTAATGTTTAGCAGATTCAGCTGGACTTGGATTAAACCTGGAAAAGATCCAGCTGGTTGTACAGCTAGTGAAAAGTAATTGTACTCCAGGCGTGCATACTTTGGTTTTCATAAAGAATCTTTAAAAGCCAAACTGGCTGTCTCAGTGGGAAGGTCCATACTCGCGCTGTAGAGCACAGGAACCAAGATTCCATTCTGCAAATTTATTTCTCTCATGCTTTTTCACTCTTCACTTCTGCTCTGTTTTGTTGTTTGTTCTCTGAAGCTTTTCAGCCTTTTGTTCAGATGTGCTTTCTACACCTCCTCGTGCTGTTGCTAAATGTTAGATGCTAGTGATAGATCAAAGGTTTAGTCCAAAACTTAAAGAACAGCAGAAGTAGCCTCTCCTCAGCTTTGAGTCTTTTACATATCTTCCATAGTCAATAATCTTCTATTCAGAAGGTAGAGTGAGGATAAAAATCATTCCTTTTACCTGCTTAGAGAGAACCCATTTTTATGATACGATGTTCTGCACTCTTGGACTTGAACACCTACTAGACAGATTTACCAAGGAAAGGAATTACAACATTTTACTAGTGAAGGCAGTTACCACAGGAGACCAGGAGATTCTCTGCTATGCAAAGATTCTCTGTCAGTAGCTAACATAATTTAAAAAGATTTGCTTGTACATCCATAAGGAGTTTTTATTTGTTACAGGAAATACATGGTCTGGGGAAAAATCAGACTGGGTGATTGCACTGAGTCCTGTTGGCCATAAAATCAATGACTCTGTTGAAATCTGCAGTTTGAATACTTACTTTGTTTTTTCACATAATAGTAACTTGAAACTATTTTGTAGAAGTGCAGGATTGGCCCACACACCTCCTCATTTTTATCCTTATGGTTTTCAGTTGTTGATATTTATTCATCTTTTGTAGTTTGGGGTTTTGTTTTCCTTTTAATTTTTCATTCATGTCATCATTTCTCTGGTACATGACATGCTGAAAACTTACAGCTATTGTATACCATATAGCATGTGTCTGTCGTAAGTGCTAAAGGATCTTAATTTCTTAATGTAAAATTATAAAGCTAAATTTGGTGTAAAAGCAGTTGTGGAAAAGAAGTATCCTATATATCTGATTATATTAATATCCCCAAATTTTGCTTATATATGGGTGATTGATTTTTCAATAAATAATCCATCATTTATTTCTGTTTGGTTGATTAATAAAAAAAAAATAACAAAACCCAACCCTCAGGACTCAGCTTCGCACCACCTGTGAAGGTTGTTCAGTACATTGGAATACTGTAAGTCTTAATACACTTAATAATTAATTCATAACATCAGAGGCAAACACATAATATTAGATGAATTGTTTAGTCAACATACCTAACTTCTGGTTTTGTAAAGTGCTTGTGAGTTTTGCATACATTGCTGATGTTTTGCTGCTGTCAAAATATGCCACATACTTAAAAAATAAAAAAAACAACTCATGTATTGGAATTGTTAACAAGCACTAGTGTAAATATTCAGTGTTGTAAAAATGTTTAGGCAAAAAAAAACCCAACTCTAGTGATCTTAGCACTTTCTGGGTATAAAGGTTTATTAACTTCCTATTATACTTTTAAAAATTATTGATTGCTTTGAAAATCATTGCCTAAAAACCCTGTGAGCTCTGTTAGTAGAACCAGTTACAGGAAACTATACAACTGGGAAAAAAATAAATAGGGCTTAGAATTTAGATGAAAGCCATTTCCACCACATTAGTCGTTTGAGGATGTTAGTCATGAAGCTGTCATATATTTGTAGCCTCTTGAATTATCTCACGCAGACAGATGGAACTTGATTATTATTTAATTTTCTGACACCAGGCATTTCACCAATACAGCTTTCCCATTTGTGAAGTGAGATATAAAAGAAGGTTTTGTAAGGACACACACTTCATGTGATGCCCATGATGTGTGATTGCTGTTTCTAAAGCACTTGGCATATAAGTGAATAGCATTGCTGGAAAAGACAGAAGTGCTTAAATACCTCTTTTTAATGAGCGGGACAGTAACATTTGTCTCAGTTCATTTATCTCAAAACACTTGCCAGAGTAGAATGTCACACAGGTAATCCTGCCTGTTGTGGAAGGAGATTCTTCTGACTTCCTGATCAAACATGAATGAAGCCCACCTTTGCAGATCACCCCGAGCAATTATGAGCATTATCTTTGCTAGTTTTATCCATAGTTCACTATTTCATAAGTGGACAAAAAGTGGCTCACTAGACTGTACACTGAGTAAGGCAATAGGGGTATAGAGCTGAAAAAGATGTCTTATGGTAGTCAAATGCTGAGGCCGCATTGTAAGGATTGTCCTATTTCTAAGTGTTCAAAGAGTAACACTATCAGGAAGTGTTTTATCATCAGCAGTGTAGTAGACTGTGCCCTACAGTTAGCCATCCTAACTTATTAGCCTAGTCCATCAGAATGGATGTTTCTGGAAATGTACATAAAAGCTTTAACACGATGTTAAGCAGACGTGGAAGAGTGAAGACTTGTCAGTTTACAAACATTTACCATCTCTATAGTGGGAACAGCCTTTTTAAAGCCAAGAGTAGCTGGCGCTTGTCATTTCTACTTAAGGCCAGTGATATAAAGGTTTCATGTGATCACCTACTGCTGAGTAGATGAGTGAATACTCTGGGTCAGTCTTTCCAGAAATATGCTGAAAGACTGCTTTATGTCTGAGTGATAACTAGAAAAGGCAATAGAGAAGGAGCAGGTTTTTGTCCAGTTACTGAAAGCAGGAAAAGTTTCTATTATTATTGAACATTTCGTTTGAAAGGAAAAATTATTGTAATATTCTGCTTTGCTAGAGGCAAACTGCTACTTTCAGTCTACCTTGAAAATGAGAAAATGGTTTTCTCAAGGGAAGTTAACATCTCTGCTTCCGGGCAGTACCATGGTAGCTATGCTAAGGTGCAAGGCTTGACTGACCCGCTATGTCCTAAGTGTTCTCTGAGTTTTTCACTGCAAATTGTCTCTTTGCAGTCAATGCATTTCTGCTTCAGAAGAGCTTCCTTATGCAGAAAGCCACATACATTTTGGTTCATTTATGTGGTGGGAGGTGCTATGGTTAGTTTACAGAAGAATCTCTGTTCTCAGCTCTTCTGAAGCCGGA